>NC_056436.1:61143960-61198960 GCF_018296145.1 Oncorhynchus tshawytscha | reverse complement strand
GGCTCTGGTCATATACAAAGATCTAGAAAGATACAGAGATGCCAGTCGCTTTTAGCCACTCCCCTTTCCTTTTAACCAACCACACGAAAGATGAAGACCACGGTCTCTTGAGCAACATGAGACGAACACCCCGGATAAATATGAATTGTTTATTACCATATTACTATTCATTTATTAATTATTTTGCTTTAAGGGGAAAGCGTTGCCATGTGAACCATCTTCTATGTGCATTTCTTTTACGGCACAAGAATGGAACGCTGCGATTCCGGTCGACCAACTGGCTTGTGAAGGTCTTCAATCCCACACCAGCTAACAAGACAGTGGCCCTTTCCTTTCACAGCTCTAAGTGGAAATCATACAACAATACTTTGCTTTGGCCTTGGTCCAAATTGCACTCTATTCTTTTTAATCTCCCTTATAAGAAAAGAAAGGGGAACAGAGGGATTAGAATCTGCATGTCTTTTCCTCATTGGAGTGTGTGGATGTGAATGTAGGGAGGTGATGGGTACGCCTCTACTGGTCCAGGCTCACTGAAGTGGTAACCCTCTCTGCCCCTTTGGTTTGGGATAGGCTTGACTACTGCTAGATAATGCTGAGAGAGGAGATGGTGGTTGGTAGTGGCAGAAATAGAGCACCAGGCTAATCGGTGGGGCTGGTTTGTTTTCAGGAAGTGAGGGATAATCCAGACAGTGCAGACTAAAATGTGGGGAATTGTGTAAGTGTTGCAGAGTCTGGGTGAGCCCTGTTTTACTAGGCTCTGTGTTGAACGCAGAGAAGGTTGTGGAGCTGGCTTCTTCACAACACCTGGAGCTACTGAGGTATTACAATTACACCACATGTAATAGTGGTACCAAGGAGACTTTAAAGGACAACCCATTACACAGGGGGATAGGATCATTTACAGCCATACTTTAGAAACAGCAGCCACAATGGATGAAAAACACACACATTAGAGACTACAGTTGACTTTCCATTAGAAACACTAGAGAGCCCACCAACTGTTCTCAAACTCAGGCTCACTGCTCTCTTGTTTGATTATGCACTCATTAGTTTAAAACAGAGTTTAAAACAACTTTACAAAGTGCTTTTTCTTAAGAGGAAAGACCTTTCAGTGACTTTCCCCAAAAATGGCCCAGATTTTGAGGGTCTGGTGCTGTGGTGTGCCACCCCCGACTCTCTCGTGTTGCGTTGCCCAGCCCTCCTAATCGCCATGACTGGCTGACCTTTGGATTGGCCCCCTCTGTGATTTACAGCCTTTCACTGGCTTGACCTCTGCCTCCTCTGTCTCCCTACAGACACCCTGTTCACGTGAGTACTGTTGAAGTGCTGATGAGTCGGACAAGCACTGTTTCCCTGATGTATTGCCCTGGCTCGCCTTGTCAAGCTCTCTCTAGGTGGCACAATGCAGCCAGTGGTTCATTAACCCTCTACCCTCTACCCCCACCTCCACTAAGCCAGCTTCCCCTCTGGCCTGGAGCTATAGGTAGGCCAGGTTAAAGCCCCTAATGAAGTGTGCCATGGTGGTGGAGTGTGAATGCCACCACATGTGGGGATGATTGCAGTGCAGGACTGGCAGGGGACCCGGGAAGGTTTTGGGGAACACAGTTGGGGACACCGGCAGTAGCATTCCCAGAGGCCTTTGTGTGGAGTCACTCAGTGGGGCCCGGAGCCCGGCTCAGCAAAGCCCCCAGCGACCAGGACGCAGATTTTTGGGGCCTAATGAAACATAAGCAGCTGGGGGTTAACCTCTCTTAATCTTTAATTAAAGAGCCCCCCGTTCATCACCTCAGCTCCACACTGACAATAAGACAGATCAGAGAGACGGTGTCGGACTGACTTCTGGATTGGTCTTGAAATGTTGCTGTTCAAGGACCACAAATCTCTTTCTGAACTTGGGGTGTCCATATTGGTAAGTGGATGAGAAGGACAATGTTGTTTTGGTTCTGGGGATTCTTCAAAACTCCCTCAGCTCACTCATAAGGCCAAACCTCTTACTCTACACCCCCCCTCCCCCCTCCTTTCAGAAAAACCCAGTAGCCAGAGTATTACAGCACTTCCTCTTTGGGGGGTAGTTAATCACCTCTGAGCAAACATGTGTGTGCTGGACCGTGAAGGCACCATCTCTCTCACACTTCATAATGAACCTTGTTTTACACCGGCTCTCCCGCCTGACCGACACGTCCTCCAACACAGCCCACACAGGCCACTGAAGCGATTGCTTTTCTGCGATTGCCTGCAACTGGGAGAAGAAAGCAGAGTTTCTAGAAGGAAGAACATGTGATAAGACGATAGGAATAACAGGTTTGGACGCCTCATTTAGCTGGAAAAGCCCTTTCTCCTCACAGCTAGAGCGAGGCCCACCTCTCTTCTCTTTCCAAGGTTCTGACTCCTGAACTACAAAGGTCCAAACATATTTATTGACTTGTTTGACTATGGCTAATGAAATCCCCAGCACCATCATAATAAGACTAGTCCGTAACCTCCTAACCAATGAAGTGAGATTTACTCTATTTTCTCACAGACAAACAAAAACAAGTCAACAAAGAGCGAGTGCTCATAAAGGAGTTTTTAGCCAGATGGGTCACATGCTGTCCATTGAGAGTCCACCCCATCAAGCCCATTCACTGGCCTCTATAACACAGACAGACTGCTTAAATACCTGACATCAGAAAGAAAGGAAGAGCAGGAACAACAGATGAAATAAATAAAGCAGCCTCTGTGACTGATGTGTATGCACGGTGTTGGAGAGTCACTGACAATTAAAGAAATGTGTCTCTGCTCACAAAAGGGGTCTGGAAAATACTGAATGTTGCCTCGAGCCCCAAATTCCCGAGCCTTTCTCTCAGGATTGAAGGAGGCTTGCTGGGCGCATTTTTTTTTTATGCCGTTCCCGCTTGGACCCCCTTTAGAGTCTTTGTCTGTGCTCTGAGTCCATGAGAAAAGTCAATCACAGACACTTGGCTGTGCACGGCTCCTCGTGCGTTGGATTCCTCCCAGCTTCTCCTCTTGACATCACTACTCATAATTACACAAGGGGATCACCATTTAAATCCAAAAAATGGAAGGATGTGCTTTTCCTATTGCACACACTGAGTAAGATGTTGCTCACATGTGGGCCAGCCAATATGGTGACATCAAAAGAGGAGAAGAAAGCTAAATACAGTCTGGCGATTAAAATCCACATTTATGCAGCCCAATTTTCCTTGCGAGAGAAAATTCAGCGGCATTGGTTAGCTGGCTCCATTTGATCTGTCCTGAGAGAACTAAGAGATGCCTGAACCTTGGGGGCCTGTGATCCAAGCCTAGTGCTTTGGTAAAAACAGTCAATTATATTGTAAATTGCAGGGAGAGGAGCATTGAAATGTTTGAACAGCGAAGGATTTTTACAAATGAAAATAGTCAGTCAAACACAAAATTGAGCAAATAAACCAGGTTGCGAGCGGCGATGGGAAAAGTCAGGGTCTATCAACTAAGCCAATTACAACAAGCTAATCATACTGGCTGTGCTATAATGACATGACCTCAAACTACAGCTCACATACACAACAATACTGGTATAGGCACTCTCTATGAGAACCCAAATGTGTATTTATTTTGTATTTTATTTAACCTTTATTTAACTAGGCAAGTCAGTTAAGAACAAATTCTTATTTTACAATGACGACCTAATCAAGTATACACCACTTTCTCCATGTCCATCTCTCTCTCTCTCTTCCCCACAGGAAGGCAGAACCAGAACAGTGGAGAGACTGTTTTCTTTATTTCCCTATTCCACTAAAATAATCCCCACAGCGGCCATTTTTTCCCCTATCGCCCCAGAGAACTTCCCAGTTGCAGAATCTCAGAGGGAGAATTTCACAGTCTTTACACATGAACAGTAGCAGCAAAGTTTGCCTATATTTCAATGGAACGCGTCTTTAAGTTGAAGCAGAAAAATAAATGAATCATTTCCCCAAAGTCCCCTTTTATTTAAGTGTGTTATAAATCAATGTTAAGCAGTGTTATA
The DNA here is from genome assembly GCF_018296145.1 of Oncorhynchus tshawytscha. Classification (NCBI taxonomy): domain Eukaryota; kingdom Metazoa; phylum Chordata; class Actinopteri; order Salmoniformes; family Salmonidae; genus Oncorhynchus; species Oncorhynchus tshawytscha. Next base: position 61,194,954 of record NC_056436.1, on the reverse strand, counting down.
TCTCTGTGGATGGTGCCTACACAGGGTGTCAGTTCCAGTGCTGTTCAATCCATGTGTGTAATCTCATTTTTACTCTGCCCCTGCAGACATCAACCCTGTAAATCACACACAGGTAGTCCAACTTTGTTTCCACATTGGCTGTAAACTAGACTGCAGGGCCTCAACATGTGCTGCTGTTTGATCTCTCATAGCCTGGACTCCCAATCGGCTAAGAGCCATTCCTACACTGATATCATCCCTGTATAATCACAGAAAACAACTTTATGTTTGTTTCCTTGTGTATACTATACACAAGAAGGGACGATCAGCCAATGAGTATACAGCATAGCTGTTTGAGGTTTATTGACGTGTAGAGATGCTGTACGTGACTGGTCTCCTGTTGCTCACATGAAGACGCTACCTCTATCAGTCCGCTATAGAAATAGATACATACTGAGATTTGCTCTAGTTTGACACCATGCAGCAAGCCTATGGCCATGTGTTCATGTTTACCTGATACCAGCTTGAAGGCACTGTTTTTCTTGTTGCTTGGCTCAGTTTCTTGGTTGTATTTCTAAATGCATGAGATTGTTTTCCTTGAGTTACACATGTGTGTGTGTGGGTGGGGGGGAGTCAATCACAGTTATAATTCTCCGCTTGAAATACCATAAAGACAAGTAGTCATGTCTTAATCTGAGAAGTGTTTGCCTCTACTGGAATCCATTTAATGTTACTTTGCGTGAGAAGAGATGACCGGCTCTGGCTTTGATCCGGTGCGCTCTCCAGGAAGAACTAGATTAAAAGGTTCACGAAATCTATATAAATCTCAAATTGGTTTTTAGTGGGAATGCTTAAATCGGAAATTAACTTTATGCAAAGCGTGCAGGATAGGATGCCACGTGATGGTAATTCCAACAGCTATCTCATATCCATAACCTGTGTATCGGATGCCCTCATTTCAAAAGCTCCACACACACACACACACACACACACACACACACACACACACACACACACACACACACACACACACACACACACACACACACGCACACACACACACACACACACACACACACACACACACACACACACACACACACACACACACACACACACACACACACACACACACACACACACACGCTTCACTCTATGAAATAATAAGCATGTCTTTGGTCACGTCCCATGGAGGTCAAAGGAAGGCTGACAGACCCTTTTAATGCAGTCACAAGTCCGAGGGCTCACCATTTGAAGTATGCAGAGAGAGTGGAATTTGATTGGATTAGACTAGGTTCAGATAGTTGTGAGAAGAGCTAGCTGGCTAGCTGGTTGCAGGGGCTGAGATAGCTTTTTTCTGTGGCATTTTCCCCCAAATGAGAATAATAATAAAAAAGGATTGGCACAGAAGATAAGCTGGAACGTGATCTTAGCCCAAGACCAGATCAGAGACTCCCATTAAGGTTTGGGGTGATAAACCACATCTGTTTCAAATGTGGGTAAGACCAGAGGAGGACTCTCTCTCTCTTCTCTCTCACTCTCGTTGTATACCCCCCCTCTCAATTCAATTCAATTCAAAGGGCTTTATTGGCATTGGAAACATATGTTCACATTGCCAAAGCAAGTGAAGTAGATAATAAACAAAAGTGAAATAAACAAAAAATGAACAGTAAACATTACACTCACAAAAGTTCCAAAGGAATAGAGAAATTTCAAGTGTCATATTATGTCTATATACAGTGTTGTAACGATGTGTAAATAGTTGAAGTACAAAAGGGAAAATAAATAAACATAAATATGGGTTGTATTTACAATGGTGTTTGTTCTTCACTGGTTTCCCTTTTCTTGTGGCAACAGGTCACAAATATTGTTGCTGTAATGGTACAACGTGGTATTTCAGCCAATAGATATGGGAGTTTCTCAAAATTGGATTTGTTTTCTGATTCTCTGTGGGTCTGTGTCATCTGAGGGAAAAATGTGTCTCTGATATGGTCATACATTTGGCAGGAGGTTAGGAAGTGCAGTTCAGTTTCCACCTCATTTTGTGGGCAGTGTGCACATAGCCTGTCTTCTCTTGAGAGCCAGGTCTGCCTACGGCGGCCTTTCTCAACAGCAAGGATTTGGTCACTGAGTCTGTACATAGTCAAAGCTTTCCTTAATTGTGGGTCAGTCACAGTGGTCAGGTATTCTGTCACTGTGTACTCCCTGTTCACTGTCTAGTTTTCTCAGTTGTGTCAAGTAATAATCATATTGTTTTCTCATAATTTGGTTGGGTCTAATTGTGTTGCTGTCCTGGTGCTCTGTGGGGTCTTTTTGTGTGTGTGAACAGAGCCCCAGTACCAGCTTGCTTTGGGGGCTCTTATCCAGGTTCATCTCTCTGTAGGTGATGGCTTTGTTATTTATTATTATTATTTATATAACTTTATTTAACTAGGCAAGTCAGTTAAGAACAAATTCTTACTTACAAAGACGGCCTACCAAAAGGCAAAAGGCCTCCTTGCGGAGATGGGGGGCTGGGATTAAATGTAAAAATAAATCAAATAAAAATATAGGACAAAACACACATCACGACAAGAGAGACAACACAACACTACATAAAGAGAGACCTAAGACTACAACACAGCATGGCAAACAAAACATGACAACACAGCATGGTAGCAACACAACATGACAACAACATGGTAGCAACACAACATGACAGCAGCACAACATGGTAGCAGAACAACATGACAACAACATGGTAGCAACACAACATGACAACAACATGGTAGCAACACAACATGACAGCAGCACAACATGGTAGCAGCACAACATGACAACAACATGGTAGCAACACAACATGGCAGCAACATGGTAGCAACACAACATGACAGCAGCACAACATGGTAGCAACACAACATGACAACAACATGGTAGCAACACAACATGACAACACAGCATGGTAGCAACACAACATGACAACAACATGGTAGCAACACAACATGACAGCAGCACAACATGGTAGCAGCACAAAACAGGGTACAAACATTGTTGGGCACAGACAACAGCACAAAGGGAAAGAAGGTACATACATCACACAAAGCAATCACAACTGTCAGTAAGAAGGTTATGGAAGGTTTGGGAATTGCTTCCTTTTAGTTGGTTACGAATTTAACATCTCTTTTCTAGTTTTGGATAATTAATGAGTATCGGCCTAATTATGCTCTGCATGCATTATTTGGTGTTTTACGTTGTACACTGAGGATATTTTTTGCAGAATTCTGCATGCAGTCTCCATTTGGTGTTTGTCCCATTTTGTGAATTTTTGGTTGGGAAGCGGACCCCAGACCTCACAACCATAAAGGGCAATGGGTTCTATGACTGATTCAAGTATTTTTTGCCAGATCCTAATTGGTATGTCACATTTTATGTTCCTTTTGATGCGTAGAAGGCCCTTCTTGCCCCACAGATCGTTCATAGCTTTGTGGAAGTTACCTGTTGCGCTGATGTTAAGGCCGAGGTATGTAATCACTTTTTGTGTGATCTAGGGCAATGGGGTCTAGATGGAATTTGTATTTGTAGTCCTGGCGACTGGACCTTTTTTGGAATACCATTATTTTTGACTTACTGAGATTTAATGTCAGTGCCCAGGTCTGAAAGAATCTGTGCAGAAGATCTAGATGCTGCTGTAGGCCCTCCTTGGTTGGTGACAGAAGCACCAGATCATCAGCAAACAGCAGACATTTGACTTCAGATTCTAGTAGGGTGAGGCCGGGTGCTGCAGACTTTTCTAGTGCCCGCGCCAATTTGTTGATATATATGTTGAAGAGGGTGGGGCTTAAGCTGCATCCCTGTCTCACCCCACGACCCTGTGTGAAGAAATTTGTTTTTTTGCCAATTTTAACCTCACACTTGTTGTTTGTGTACATGGATTTTATAATGTCGTATGTTTTCCCCCCAACACATGCCAAATTGAGTCAAAGGCTTTTTTGAAATCAACAAAGAATGAGAAGACTTTGCCTTTGTTTTGGTTTGTTTGGTTGTCAATTAGGGTGTGCAGGGTGAATACATGGTCTGTTGTACGGTAATTTGGTAAAAAGCCAATTTGACATTTGCTCAGTACATTGTTTTCATTGAGGAAATGTACGAGTCTGCTGTTAATGATAACGCAGAGGATTTTCACAAGGTTACTGTTGACGCATATTCCACGGTAGTTATTGGGGTCAAATTTGTCTCCACTTTTGTGGATTGGGGTGATCAGTCCTTGGTTCCAAATATTGGGGAAGATGCCAGAGCTAAGGATGATGTTAAAGAGTTTTTGTATAGCCAATTGGAATTTGTTGTCTGTATATTTGATCATTTCATTGAGGATACCATCCACACCACAGGCCTTTTTGGGTTGGAGGGTTTTTATTTTGTCCTGTAACTCATTCAATGTAATTGGAGAATCCAGTGGGTTCTGGTAGTCTTTAATAGTTGATTCTAAGATCTGTATTTGATCATTTATATGTTTTTGCTCTTTATTCTTTGTTATAGAGCCAAAAAGATTGGAGAAGTCATTTACCCATATATCTCCATTTTGGATAGATAATTCTTCATGTTTGTAACGGTTTTCCTTAGGTGAAGTAGAGGCGGACCAAAATGCAGCGTGGTGGTTATTCATGTTTAATTTATAAAGACACTATACATGAATAAACTAACAAAACCAATAAACGTGCAAAAACCTAAACAGTCCTATCTGGTGCAAACACAGAGACAGGAACAATCACCCACAAAACCCAACACAAAACAGGCTACCTAAATATGGTTCCCAATCAGAGACAATGACTAACACCTGACTCTGATTGAGAACCATATCAGGCCAAACATAGAAATAGACAAACCAGACACACAACATAGAATGCCCACCCAGCTCACGTCCTGACCAACACTAAAACAAGGAAAACACATACGAACGATGGTCAGAACGTGACAGTGTTGTTGTTTGTTTAGTGTTTTCCAATTTTCCCAGAAGTAGTTAGAGTCTATGGATTCTTCAATTACATTGAGCTGATTTCTGACATGCTGTTCCTTCTTTTTCCGTAGTGTATTTCTGTATTGTTTTAGTGATTCACCATAGTGAAGGCGTAGACTCAGGTTTTCTGGGTCTCTATGTTTTTGGTTGGACAGGTTTCTAAATTTCTTTCTTAGATTTTTGCATTCTTCATCAAACCATTTGTCATTGTTGTTCATTTTCTTCGGTTTTCTATTTGAGATTTTTAGATTTGATAGGGAAGCTATCAAATATACTGTTAAGATTTTCTACTGCCAAGTTTACACCTTCACTATTACAGTGGAACGTTTTACCCAGGAAATTGTCTAAAAGGGATTGAATTTGTTGTTGCCTAATTGTTTTTTGGTAGGTTTCCAAATTGCATTCCTTCCATCTATAGCATTTCTCAATGTTACTCAGTTCCTTTGGCTTTGATGCCTCATGATTGAGTATTGCTCTGTTTAAGTAGACTGATTTTGCTGTGGTCTGATAGGGGTGTCAGTGGGCTGACTATGAACGCTCTGAGAGACTCTGGGTTGAGGTCAGTGATAAAGTAGTCTACAGTACTACTGCCAAGAGATGAGCTATAGGTGTACCTACCATAGGAGTCCCCTCGAAGCCTACCATTGACTATGTACATACCCAGCGTGCGACAGAGCTGCAGGAGTTGTGACCCGTTTTTGTTGGTTATGTTGTCATAGTTGTGCCTAGGTGGGCATATGTGGGAGGCAATGCTGTCACCTCCAGGCAGGTGTTTGTCTCCCTGTGTGCTGAGGGTGTCAGGTTCTTGTCCGGTTCTGGCATTTAGGTCGCCACAGACTAGTACATGTCCCTGGGCCTGGAAATGATTGATTTCCCCCTCCAGGATGGAGAAGCTGTCTTCATTAAAGTATGGGGATTCTAGTGGGGGGATATAGGTAGCACACAGGAGGACATTTTTCTCTGTTAGGATAATTTCCTTTTGAATTTCTAGCCAAATGTAGAATGTTCCTGTTTTGATTAATTTAATGGAGTGAGTTAGGTCTGCTCTATACCAAATTAGCATACCCCTTGAGTCCCTTCCCTGTTTCACACCTGGTAGTTTGGTGGATGGGACTACCAGCTCTCTGTAACCTAGAGGGCAACCAGTGGGTCCGTCTCCTCTATACCAGGTTTCTTGCAGGATGACAATGTCTGTATTACCGATTTCTTTGGTGGAGTCCGGGTTCCTGCTCTTTAGGCCAAAGGCAGATGACCTCAGGCCTTGGATATTCCAGGATGATATAGTGAAGGCTTTTTGTCTTTAGCTTTATACCCATTTCTCTCTCTCTCTCTCTCTCTCTCTCTCTCTCTCTGTCTTTAGTTTAATACCCATCTCCCATCTCTCTCTCTCTGTGTCTTTAGTTTAATACCCATCTCTCTCTCTCTCTCTCTCTCTCTCTCTGTGTCTTTAGTTTTATCTCTCTCTCTCTCTGTGTCTTTAGTTTTATACCCATCTCTCTCTCTCTCTCTCTCTGTGTCTTTAGTTTAATACCCATCTCTCTCTCTCTCTCTCTCTCTCTCTCTGTGTCTTTAGTTTAATACCCATCTCCTCTCTCTCTCTGTGTCTACCCTCTCTCTCTCTCTCTGTGTCTTTAGTTTTATACCCATCTCTCTCTCTCTCTCTCTGTCTTTAGTTTAATACCCTCTCTCTCTCTCTCTCTCTCTCTCTCTCTCTCTCTCTGTGTCTTTAGTTTAATACCCATCTCTCTCTCTCTCTCTCTCTGTCTTTAGTTTAATACCCATCTCTCTCTCTCTCTCTCTCTCTCTCTGTGTCTTTAGTTTATTACCCATCTCTCTCTCTCTCTCTCTCTCTCTCTCTGTCTTTAGTTTAATACCCATCTCTCTCTCTCTCTCTCTCTCTCTCTCTCTATCTCTCTTTAGTTTAATCTCTCTCTCTCTCTCTCTCTCTCTCTCTCTCTCTCTCTCTCTCTCTCTCTCTCTCTCTCTCTCTCTCTCTCTAGGGGAGATGAGCCCCTGTTTCCAGACATCAGGGAAGTAGCCAGAAGATGAAACCATTTTGAACAATTTAAGCACAGCATTTTGCAACTCAGGTGTGCTGTTTTTCAGCATTTAATTTCTGATGTTGTCTAGACCACAAGCCTTCTTTGATTTAATAGATTTTAGCTTTTCATTTAGTTCTTGTTGGGTTATTGGGTAATCTAATGGATTTAGGTTGTTTTGACTGATTCAAGGATGTTCAATTTTTCTTTAATTTCTAATTGGTTCTGTTGTAAGTCTTCTTGTGGGAGGTTTTTGTATAGATTATCAAAATAAGTTTTCCAAATTCCTACATCTTGTATGGCTAATTCTTGTGGCTTTGTTGTGATTAAATTGTTCCACATGTCCCCGAACTGATTTTGGTCAATTGCGTTTTCAATTTCATCAAGTGTCTTGTTGTTATAATTCAATTTCTTGCATTTCAGTGTTTGTTTGTACTGTTTCGGAGTTTCAAAGTATTCATATCGTAGTTCTGCTTCTTTTGTTTTTTGTTTGACATTTGTGGTTGTTTTGCTGCTTTTGTTTTTTGTTTGACATTTGTCTTAGGTGTTTTCTAATTGTTTTACATTCATTGTCAAACCATTTGTCAGAAACATTTTGTTTTTTGTTTGACATTTGTCATAGGTATTTTCTAATTGTTTTACATTCATTATCAAACCATTTGTCAGAAACATTTTGTTTTTTGTTTGACATTTGTCATAGGTATTTTCTAATTGTTTTACATTCATTATCAAACCATTTGTCAGAAACATTTTGTTTTTTGTTTGACATTTGTCATAGGTATTTTCTAATTGTTTTACATTCATTATCAAACCATTTGTCAGAAACATTTTGTTTTTTGTTTGACATTTGTCATAGGTATTTTCTAATTGTTTTACATTCATTATCAAACCATTTGTCAGAAACATTTTGTTTTTTGTTTGACATTTGTCATAGGTATTTTCTAATTGTTTTACATTCATTATCAAACCATTTGTCAGAAACATTTTGTTTTTTGTTTGACATTTGTCATAGGTATTTTCTAATTGTTTTACATTCATTATCAAACCATTTGTCAGAAACATTTTGTTTTTTGTTTCTGATGTTGCATTTCTTTGGTTTTCTCAAATTTGCTTTCAATGCTGCTTTTTGGAATGTGCAGTTGATGTTTTCAGTAGCCAAATTGACACCGTCTTTATTGTTTTGGTACTGTGAGTTATTGAAAAACTGTAGAGAGTTCATCATTTCATTTGAGTTCAATGTTTCAATGAATCTCTGCACTGTTTAGAGCCCATCTGTACGATTGGTTTATGTTGTAGAGTTTATTGGGTTGTTTTTTTAATGAATTTTGATGGTTAATTTCTTCAGAAACATGTTGATCTGACTGTGATCTGACAATGGTGTCTGTGGTCTGACAGTGAATGCACTAATGGAGGAGGGGTCAATGTCAGTGATGGCATAATCGACTACACTTGTCTCAAGAGCTGAGCAGTAACTACACTGACATAAAGAGTCCCCTCTGATTCTACCATTAAGCATGTACAGGCCTAAGACTCGACAGAGATGTACTCACTCCTTCCCATTTTTGTTCAGTATTTGGTCAGGACTGTTTCTATTATTTATAATAGGGCTAATGTACAAGGAGAGGTGTCCAAATATGTGGTGGTTACCTCCCGCATCAGTGTAGTCAGGCTCAGAACCTGTTCTTGCATGTAAATCTCCACAAAGAAACACTTTACCCTGTGCCTGAAATGTAATGATTTCTGTCTGGAGATTGTCAAAAAACTGATCATCATAATATGATGAATCTGAAGGAGGAGCATAAGCTGCACATATGTATACATCATTGTCACAATAGATTGTCCCTTTGTTAAGTTTTAGCCAAATGTGAGTGGTACCTTTTTTAATTTCATTCAGTGCTAAGTCCTGCTTATGCCAAATGATGATTCCACCTGAGTCTCGGCCCCGTGTAACATTTTTATGTTTGATTGATGGTAGTAAACTTTCTCTATAGCCTGAGGGACATTGGCTATCTATATCTCCACGACACCATGTTTCCAGTAGGAATACTTTTTTGCCCCACTGTACGTATATACATACATGCATATACATATATATACATACATATACATACACACATACATACTTATACACATACATATAAACATACACATATACAGTGGGGCAAAAAAGTATTTAGTCAGCCACCAATTGTGCAAGTTCTCCCACTTAAAAAAGATGAGAGAGGCCTGTAATTTTCATCATAGGTACACTTCAACTATGACAGACAAAATTGGAAGAAAAAAATCCAGAAAATCACATTGTAGGATTTTTAATGAATTTATTTGCAAATTATGGTGGAAAATAAGTATTTGGTCAATAACAAAAGTTTATCTCAATACTTTGTTATATACCCTTTGTTGGCAATGACAGAGGCCAAACGTTTTCTGTAAGTCTTCACAAGGTTTTCACACACTGTTGCTGGTATTTTGGCCCATTCCTCAAATCTCCTCTAGAGCAGTGATGTTTTGGGGCTGTTGCTGGGCAACACAGACTTTCAACTCCCTCCAAAGATTTTCTATGGGGTTGAGATCTGGAGACTGGCTAGGCCACTCCAGGACCTTGAAATGCTTCTTACGAAGCCACTCCTTCGTTGCCCGGGCGGTGTGTTTGGGATCATTGTCATGCTGAAAGACCCAGCCACGTTTCATCTTCAATGCCCTTGCTGATGGAAGGAGGTTTTCACTCAAAATCTCACGATACATGGCCCCATTCATTCTTTCATTTACACGGATCAGTCATCCTGGTCCCTTTGCAGAAAAACAGCCCCAAAGCATGATGTTTCCACCCCCATGCTTCACAGTAGGTATGGTGTTCTTTGGATGCAACTCAGCATTCTTTCTCCTCCAAACACGATGAGTTGAGTTTTTATCAAAAAGTTATATTTTGGTTTCATCTGACCATATGACATTCTCCCAATCTTTTTCTAGATCATCCAAATGCTCTCTAGCAAACTTCAGACGGGCCTGGACATGTACTGGCTTAAGCAGGGGGACACGTCTGGCACTGCAGGATTTGAGTCCCTGGTGGCGTAGTGTGTTACTGATGGTAGACTTTGTTACTTTGGTCCCAGCTCTCTGCAGGTCATTCACTAGGTCCCCCTTGTGGTTCTGGGATTTATGCTCACCGTTCTTGTGACCATTTTGACCCCACGGGGTGAGATCTTGAGTGGAGCCCCAGATCGAGGGAGATTATCAGTGGTCTTGTATGTCTTCCATTTCCTAATAATTGCTCCCACAGTTGATTTCTTCAAACCAATCTGCTTACCTATTGCAGATTCAGTCTTCCCAGCCTGGTGCAGGTCTACAATTTTGTTTCTGGTGTCCTTTGACAGCTCTTTGGTCTTGGCCATAGTGGAGTTTGGAGTGTTACTGTTTGAGGTTGTGGACAGGTGTCTTTTATACTGATAACAAGTTCAAACAGGGGCCATTAATACAGGTAACGAGTGGAGGACAGAGGAGCCTCTTAAAGAAGAAGTTACAGGTCTGTGAGAGCCAGAAATCTTGCTTCTTTGTAGGTGACCAAATACTTATTTTCCACCATAATTTGCAAATAAATTCATTCAAAATCCTACAATGTGATTTTCTGGATTTTTTCCCCTCATTTTGTCTGTCATAGTTGAAGTGTACCTATGATGAAAATTACAGGCCTCTCTCATCTTTTTAAGTGGGAGAACTTGCACAATTGGTGGCTGACTAAATACTTTTTTGCCCCACTGTACATACATGCATATATACATATACATATATACGTATACACATACACATATACACACATACACATATATACACACACACACATACACATATACACACACACACACACACACACACACACACACACACACACACACACACACACACACACACACACACACACACACACACACACACACACACACACACACACACACACACACACACACACACGCACTGGGCCGGGTCCAGTAGAGCTGTGTTGTGATGGGCCGGGTCTAGTAGAGCTGTGTTGTGATGGGCCGGGTCTAGTAGAGCTGTGTTGTGATGGGCCGGGTCCTGTAGAGCTGTGTTGTGATGGGCCGGGTCTAGTCTCTCTCTCTCTCTCTCTCTCTCTCTCTCTCTCTCTTTCTTTAGTTTTATACCCCCTCTCCTCTCTCTCTCTTTCTTTAGTTTTATACCCCCTCTCTCTCTCTCTCTCTCTCTCTCTCTCTTTCTTTAGTTTTTATCTCTCTCTCTCTCTCTCTCTCTCTCTTTCTTTAGTTTTATACCCCTCTCTCTCTCTCTCTCTCTCTCTCTTTAGTTTTATACCCCCTCTCTCTCTCTCTTTCTTTAGTTTTATACCCCTCTCTCTCTCTCTCTCTCTCTCTTTCTTTAGTTTTATCTCTCTCTCTCTTTCTTTAGTTTTATACCCCCTCTCTCTCTCTCTCTCTCTCTCTCTCTCTCTCTTTAGTTTCATACTCTCTCTCTCTCTGTCTAGTTTTATACCCCTCTCTCTCACTCTCTCTCTCTCTCTTTCTTTAGTTTTATACCTCTCTCTCTCTCTCTCTCTCTTTAGTTTTATACCTCTCTCTCTCTCTCTCTTTTAGTTTTCTCTCTCTTTAGTTTCATACCTCTCTTTCTTTAGTTTTATACCCCTCTCTCTCTCTCTCTCTCTCTCTCTTTCTTTAGTTTTATACTCTCTCTCTCTCTCTCTCTCTCTTTAGTTTTATACTCTCTCTCTCTTTCTTTAGTTTTATACCCCCCCCCCTCTCTTTCTCTCTCTTTCTTTAGTTTTATACTCTCTCTCTCTCTCTCTCTCTCTTTCTTTAGTTTTATACCTCTCTCTCTCTCTCTCTCTCTCTCTCTTTAGTTTTATACCCCCCCTCTCTCTCTCTTTAGTTTCCCTCTCTTTCTTTAGTTTTATACCCCTCTCTCTCTCTCTCTCTCTCTCTTTCTTTAGTTTTATACCCCTCTCTCTCTCTCTCTCTCTTTAGTTTTATCTCTCTCTCTCTCTCTTTAGTTTTATCTCTCTCTCTTCTTTAGTTTTATACCTCTCTCTCTCTCTTTAGTTTTATACCCTCTCTTTCTCTCTCTTCTCTCTCTCTCTCTCTCTTTCTTTAGTTTTATACCCCCTCTCTCTCTCTTTAGTTTTATACCTCTCTCTCTCTCTGTCTAGTTTTATACCCCTCTCTCTCTCTCTTTAGTTTTATCTCTCTCTCTCTCTTTAGTTTTATACCTCTCTCTCTCTCTAGTTTTCTACCCCTCTCTCTCTCTCTCTCTTTAGTTTTATACCCCTCTCTCTCTCTCTTTAGTTTTATACCCCCTCTCTCTCTCTTTAGTTTTATACCCTCTCTCTCTCTCTCTTTAGTTTTATACTCTCTCTCTCTCTTTAGTTTTATACCCCTCTCTCTCTCTTTAGTTTTATCTCTCTCTTCTTTAGTTTTATACCTCTCTCTCTCTCTCTCTTTAGTTTTATACCCTCTCTCTCTCTCTCTTTAGTTTTATACCCTCTCTCTCTCTCTTTAGTTTTATACCCCTCCTCTCTCTCTCTCTTTAGTTTTATACCCCTCTCTCTTCTCTCTCTTTAGTTTTATACCTCTCTCTCTCTCTTTAGTTTTATACCCTCTCTCTCTCTCTCTTTAGTTTTATACCCCCTCTCTCTTCTCTCTCTTTAGTTTTATACCTCTCTCTCTCTCTCTCTCTCTTTAGTTTTCTCTCTCTCTCGCTCTCTAGTTTTAATCCTCTCTCTCTCTCCCTCTTTAGTTTTATACCCCCCTCTCTCTCTCTCTCTTTAGTTTTATACCCCTCTCTCTTTCTCTCTCTCTCTCTCTACCTTTTTTGGAACACCATTATTTTTGTCTCTCTCTGTCTTTTGCTTTTCATGATTGAACCTTTATTTAACTAGGCAAGTCAGTTAAGAACAAATTCTTATTTACAATGCCGGTCTACCATGGCCAAACCCGGATGACGCTGGGCCAATTTTGCGCCACCCTATGGGACTCACAATCACGGCCGGATGTGATACAGCCTGGATTCAAACCAAGGACTGTAGTGACGCTTCTTGCACTTAGACTGCTGCGCCATTCGGGAGTGCAGCCTTACACCCCCCCTTCTCTCACTCTCTCTGTCTTCAGTTTTATACCACTCTCTCTCTCTCTCTCTCTCTCACTCTCTCTCTGTCTTCAGTTTTATACCCCTCTCTCTCCTTAATTATTGACTCAAAGAGATGGACTTATTTACTTTGAAAAGCTTGGGACGGTGGCGGCATAAAACCCCCAAATTGGTTCATTTGAGTTTAGAACTACTTGAATGTGCAACAGTTCCTCTCCCGAGGCCCACCAGTGATGACATAGAGGTAACAACCCATGTCGGAATTACTCAAGTTTTAGCTGTTCTTCTTATGCCAGTACCTTTGCCCGAAAATATCCCTGTGGTTGGAGTAATACCTTATTCCAGAGATATGACAGTCTCAATGTAACAGAGGTAGAGGGTAATGCATAGATCATCTCTGAGTATGGGTGTTGGGGGTCTTGTATAACAACCTGTTCCTGTTAAAATAAGATACTAAATTCTAGGTCCAATGTACACCCTTGTATGTGGTTACCCCGGATAGCCAGCCTATCCTTCCCAAACACTGTTGGCTTTGGTTGCTCACTAATTCTTCACTAAGAGGCTAGTGATGCCCCCTACTGGCCGGGAAAAAAAACATAAAATCATTCTCCATAGTCAGATTTTTATATTTTCAATTAATAATAAGCAACCCTTATCTGAAAATGTCACCATTGATCAAAACTCTTGTATTTGTATTAATAAAAAATATATATGAATGTGCCAAAAAGGAAAACGTTTTTATAGATTAGAAATGAGCAGCTTAATTTTCTATATCAAAATAATGATTCTAGACAGACTGGATAAAGCCATACTCAAACACATAGGGGCAGTGTGACACCATATACTTGATTGTCCTGGAACTTGGACAACTAAAAAGTGCTGCTGAATCCACATAAATACATAGAATCAGTTGACACAACATAGAATAACACCCCCCCTCAAACATCCCCCTCCTGACCCACACACACGTTTGTTAGTTCATGCCAGGCAATGCTACAGGAACACTACAGGGATATGTACAGGGTGTGTGTTAGTGTTAGTTCACATGATTTTAATGTGAAATATTTGTTTAAAAAAAATTGCTGCAAAACCCACTCACACTTCATTAGTGGACTTGTGTCAGGGGGAATTGACATCAAGGTGATGAGTGTTCTTGGCCAGTTGCCTTTTGCAATCCCAGACTAACTGCCTCTAATAGCTATTGTCTGGCTTCTTCTACTTGTTAACTCAAAACAACATTGGCATTAGACATTTTCTCTTTTGTCTTTTCTTAGTGTGCAGTTTACAGTTCTCAATTGCATATAAGCATTTCTTTTGAACAATGTTGCAGATTTTTTTCCAAAGAGTGTACAAAAGAAACAGAGCTGTGTGGCCTGTGCAAAACTGGAAATGCCTTTCCGAAATGTAGTTCCCATCTCAAAACATAAATAGATTATCAGAACTATATGATACCATCAAAATTGCTAAATCATTCATCAAAAGATGATGAAAAACAATGAACCCAACCATACTTAACTCTTGAGACCAAGCAGACAAAACAGAGAGTTAGACTGTCTTGTAAAAATCCCAGTCGATCAAAAATGATTTGCAGTCACTCAATCATGACGATCACAACTGGAAATACAACTAGCAAAAGGTGCAGAATTATGGGCAATTACTCTCCATTTATACGTATTATAATGAAACATTTTCATACACATCAAATCAAATATTATTCCTGATCAAAAATAAAAAACAAAGCATATTGTGGGCAGGATTTTTTTCATCTGTGTCATAGACATCTACAATCACATGTATTCAATACGTAGGCTTGTTAACTCAAACACAGTCCCACTTGCTCCCGAGTGGCTCAGTGGTCTCGGGCACTGCATATCAAGAGGCGTCACTACAGTCACAGGTTCAAATACAGGCAGTACCACAATTGCACAATTGGTCCAGCGTTGTCTGAGTTTGGCTGGGGTAGGGTTTGGCTGGGGTAGGGTTTGGCTGGGGTAGGGTTTGGCTGGGGTAGGGTTTGGCTGGGGTAGGGTTTGACCGTTTTAGGGTTTGGCTGAGGTAGGGTTTGACCGGGGTAGGGTTTGGCCGGGGTAGGGTTTGGCCGGGGTAGGGTTTGGCCGGGGTAGGGTTTGGCTGACTTGCCTAGTAAAATAATACATAAAATGGAGGAACACAACTGATATGAATGTAAAGGCCTCAATTGTTCCAAAGCAAAGCTCTACAATGGAAGGTCACAGTGTTGGAGATGACAATTTAGGAATAACCCAACTTCATTTTTGTTGCATGTCTGCAATATTGTAGAAAATCACAAACATTTGACAGTTCCCATTGCTTACAGGAGATCTTTCCCTATATTGTACAAGGTTTAACACTGTTGGGGTGATTTAGACTTTTCTGCACTAGTATTTACGGAAACCGGAAACAGTGAACACAATTCCACACATTTCTCTTCGGATGAAAAGGATGTGTTGATATTCTGTAAACAAAACACTTAACAGTGAATTTTGTATTCACTGATGACATTTGTATTTAAAGATTTGCAAAAGGATGTTTAAGATATGCAACTTAGGTACAAAGGCAAGAAAATGATCAGAAGTTCTGTAAATTAGTCTTTGAGCGTTTGATAATTGTTGTTTTGCTAAAGAAACGTTTCAACACAGATCCCCAAAATGCTTGTAGAGAATTTAGAGACAATGTCATCTCTGGTAGTGCAAATCATTTCTCTATTTAAATATATATATTTTTAAAGACAAAAAAAAAAATCAAATTCAATGCCCTTTTTTTGGGAGACTATAAGAGGGATGATTCTAACTTGAAATGGCTGTAGAGGTTGGCCTTTGTTCCAGGCTTCGTCAATGCGTGCGAAGCCTCTCTAAGCTGCACCTATTTAAATATGCAATGTTTTAAAGCTCAGAGCAGCATGGTGCCCATGAGTAGAGGAGGTGAGAAAGGGAGAGAGGTAGTGGAAGAGATGGAGAGAAGGAGAGATGAGAAGTCAAGTCACTGCTCTGTTTATTCAAAACTAGCACAACAACCACTTGGCACCCTGTTCCTCGCCTCTTACATCTGTGACATGACAGCTGAGGCAGGATGAGAGGGTGATGTAGTGGGAGTATGTAATACACATGTAGGATCTTAATTTGACCTGTATTGTCACAGCAAAA
Organism: Oncorhynchus tshawytscha; assembly: GCF_018296145.1. Lineage (NCBI taxonomy): Eukaryota > Metazoa > Chordata > Actinopteri > Salmoniformes > Salmonidae > Oncorhynchus > Oncorhynchus tshawytscha. The sequence continues at coordinate 61,178,677 of NC_056436.1, read as the reverse complement.
TAATCCTTCAGCAACGGGATTCAAACGTTTAGTCCATACTGTTTCTTGGTTGGTGTTTAGGCAAAAGTAGGCTTCATGAAAAGTACAATAGTGCTAATATTACCATGTGTTAATATGGGTTTTCAATGAATTAATGTAAATCACGTAAATCACGAAGCTCGACTAAAGTGAAGAAGTTCATTCTTAAAAGCCGTTGGGGGGGGTTCTACGCTGACATGGAATTGTTTTAAGAAGGCTATACCATGGATCATTTAGCTATTTGATTTAGAAATATTGAATTTGGACTTTACTACTATAGCCCATAGAATAACACATTCATAAAAGGCTAAATTAAGTTCCGACATCTGAACATGTACCAGAGAGCCATTGATATCATATGTTCTGTTTTTTCTTGGATTCCTCTAAATCAACATTACCGTAAGTAAACAAAACGTCAGCAGATCAACTGGATTACTTCATAATTAAAAGAATTCTAGACAAATTCTTCTAAGTCTCCCTTTCAACCAGACATGAGTCTTATAGTAGAGTCTGGCGCACAAGGCTAGACAAGGACTCTACTGCTACCAGTATTATAAGAATCTGTATGTCTGGTCAGTGGCTGAGGAACAGATGGTCAGCTGGATTAATATAGTCAATGAATGAATCCCATTATGTAGTTAAGAGTGGAGTCCAGTGAGGGGGAAGGGGAGGAGTGAGACGGTCTCCCTCTGAGAAACAGATCTGATCGACTATCCCCAGACAGAGCAGACAGGGCAGAGCAACATCTAACACCCAGGACCGGTCTGCTCTGTTGACAAACACAGGGCAGAACAACATCTAACACCCAGGACCGGTCTGCTCTGTTGACAAACACAGGGCAGAGCAACATCTAACACCCAGGACCGGTCTGCTCTGCTCTGTTGACAAACACAGGGCAGAGCAACATCTAACACCCAGGACCGGTCTGCTCTGTTGACAAACACAGGGCAGAGCAACATCTAACACCCAGGACCAGTCTGCTCTGTTGACAAACACAGGGCAGAGCAACATCTAACACCCAGGACCGGTCTGCTCTGTTGACAAACACAGGGCAGAGCAACATCTAACACCCAGGACCGGTCTGCTCTGTTGACAAACACAGGGCAGAGCAACATCTAACACCCAGGACCGGTCTGCTCTGTTGACAAACACAGGGCAGAGCAACATCTAACACCCAGGACCGGTCTGCTCTGTTGACAAACACAGGGCACCTTTTTTTGACAGCTGTCTGGTTTATGTATGAAAGAAATATCCAGTCAGACAACAGACTCGGACTGCACGTTCATATAAATAGAAATGTATACAGAAATGTAGGTAACAGAAAGTTTGCCTTTTTGTATTGAGGTCTAAGAATAGATGATACAACTAAACTGAGAGAATTTGTCACACTGCATCGTTGTATGGAATCGTATTATTCTCTCTAGGCTGCCTCTCCTGTCATTTCACTAGAGGGAGCTCTAATGACACGGCAGGAAATGCTGTGTGTCTGACTGAGAGGCTATGACGCTGTTCTACACAGTGACTCCGTGGTGATATCAGTCTGAATTGAGGTGTACGAACCCAGTGATAACTCTGTGTTTGGAGGCCATTGCTGATGAGGAATCAGTAGAGAGCCACTGATGAGATGAAAAGGGTTTTAGATTGGCTGTGTGTTTCCTGCCCGAGGGTGTGTTCTCTGATTTACGTCTGGAGAAGGAGAGCAATAACTGGTCACTGCCTGGGAGGCGGTGGCATCTTGTGTGAGTGTGTGTGTGTATGTGGTTTTTGTGGTATTTGTGCATATGTGATCCCCTATATTCTTCTTGCATGTCTATGTGTGTGACATGTCGTGTGTGTGTGATTTATTTACTGTCAAGGCTAATGCAGAGGAGTTCAACTTGTTTCAATTAGGAGCTATTAATTCAGAGACTTCTTGTGTGCCTTAACAGGTTTCAAGGTGGCATCCCTCTTGGCCTGGTGCAGTCCTCTATAGACATGGCAATTGTGCCTCATGGGAGTTATACCCAGTACTGTCCGGCTAGAGGACTCCATGAGGAAGGGAGGGAGTGGTAACTGAACCACACAGATACAGACATGCAGTACGGTAATCTGCTGCACTCCTACTAATTACCCCCAGAACTAATCCATGTGGTTTTCACATGGAACAGGACCAGCACCGCACTCATTGAATTGAATATAGGTTAATGGGATGGAATCAGAGACTGGATAGTTAAGCTGATCCCTGTCTCCCCTCTTCTCACTGACGCCCCACTCTATACCCAGACCAGACCAGCCTAACCCAGATCAGACCAGCCTAACCCAGATCAGACCAGCCTAACCCAGATCAGACCAGCCTAACCCAGACCAGACCAGCCTAACCCAAACCAGACCAGCCTAACCTAATTCAGACCATCTTAACCTAGACCAGACCAGCCTAATCCAGATCCGACCAACCTAACCCAGACCAGACTAGCCTAACCCTGACCAGCCTAACCCAGACCAGACTCACCCAGACCAGACCAGCCTAATCCAGACCAGCCTAACCCAGACCAGACTAGCCTAACCCAGACCAGACTAGCCTAACCCAGACCAGACTAGCCTAACCTAGACCAGACTAGCCAAACCCAGACCAGACTAAACCAGACCAGAGAGAAGAGGATGCTAAAAGCCACGCTTTGTCGAGACGCACCTTCTCACACCCTCAGATGTCTGAAGACTTAGTCATGTTGTTTGTTTTGGTGTTGTCTGCTTTTTTTGTGATCCTTAGGAGCCAAAATGGAAGCCAATGCCAAGCCATTTTGGCTTAGTGGCTTTCTGGTACAGTAATGTTAGGCCTTCAGTGAGAAACTGCAGCTCTTTACGACTGCACGGAGTCGAGAGGTTGGAGTGTTGCAAGAAGATATCCTGGCCCTCGGCGGGGTCGGAACAGGGCGTGTCTCGCTGCCCTGCAGTGGATTCCATTTATTACATCAAAGAGTTTGTCTGCTCTCTTCTCACCCAGGGAAAGACATTCCAGTGTGTAGTTAAGTTTTCACTGGGGATCATGGGAAAATGAGGTTAGTGTAGTGCACTTTAGTTCTTAGTGGAGAGGGGAGAGGAGTCTATTATTTTCATATCAGACTTCTATGCACTATTACAAAAAGTAATAAATCAAATAATCAAAGGCTGACCTCCTTAACTCAACCAACTCCTAAAATACTCCTAAAATAAACACTGCCATAACAATATGACAGCTGTTTCCCAAACAGGTTCCTCACCTCTCCTCAGAGGCCTGCCTAATGTAAGAATGACCTGATCGTTTTTGGCAGAAGGCAGTTTGACTGCTGCCAAATCGCTCTCTCTCTTCTTCCTCTGAGACGTGTCCCCTTTGTGTCTTTCCATTGCACCAGTGACAGGTGAAACGCTGTGGTCTGATTGAGTCTGGGCCCGTCCCCATCAATAAAATGACTCTCCAGCACACATGTTCCATATTCCACAGGCAGACCTGTATGTCCATCCATGTGTTGTCATATCGACTCACACTGTAGGCAAATAGAAAAAACTGGGAAGCAGACGTAATCTGTGGCCTTTTCTCAATTGGATTTGCTCAACTCCTGCATCCTCTCTCCATTCTCTCTTGCCTCCTTTTGATAAAGGTCAAAGGAGAGGCGGAAAGTAAAGTGTATGAAAATGCGCTTGTATGAAATGAGACTCTCCTTCGTGAGACTCTCCTTCAATGCATTTTATACATGAAAGGATGTATGCAATACATCAAATGTATGCAATATATTTTATAGATGACAGAATAAGTAGGGTATCATTTTTAAATGTTTGGATGCTTTTGTCCTTCTAGAAAACAATATTCAAAGGGGGTGTGGCTGATTTCAAAGCGCTTCTGCGAAGGACTCCGGTAGGAGTCCTACGCTTGTAGTTCCTCGCCAAAGGAGGCTATCGAGGACGATCGTCTTCCGTTTGCCTACTAACGAATTGACACTCCTCCACCACTTGGTTTCCAGGTCACAGAGGATGGAGGAGAGAGGATGAAGGACATACTTTTGCCCCAATTGTAAAAGGCCACAGTGTGATAAAGGTTGATTAAACATGACCAGCATAACCTTAGTACCCTTTACTTTACCCCATTTCCTGAACAAGCACAACTCAATCTTGAACATAAGAACATCCTGTTAGAAGTGAGTTTGTACACTATATAATCAACAGGTGGCAGTGTTGCGTTCAAGATGTGCCTCCCAAGCCAGAGCCCTGAGAGCTGATAAGAGATACAAAAATCCATATTGTGTCAGAACGGCCATAATTAAATCCATCTATCTACTTGATGTATTTATATCCAGCACATTTCTCTGTGTGTCTACAGGAGACAGATTGGATATTGTATTTTTGTGGCAGCCAAACTGTCCTTTTAGCTCACATAACAATGTAGCTCACATAACAACATGTTTTGACTGGTCTCATGGTATTGTTATGTGATGAATTTGTCCCCTTGTCATCCTAGTATAGGTCTTTATAAGACTCAGCAATGAGACAGTACAGGCTGACATCCCAGACATTCTCAAACACGTGAGGATGGATGTAATTGCCATGGGTTTAGGAAAACGAGTCTCAAACTTGTAGTGCTTACAGTGCACAGGAGGGTGGTGGCACCTTAATTGGCGAGGACAGGCCCTTGGTAAAGGCTGGAGCGGAATTAGTGGATTCCATGTGTTTGATGCCATTCCATTCACTCCTTTCCAGACATTATTATGAGCCATCTGGCTTCTTGCTCCAAGACAAGCTAAACACTTTCTTTGCCTGTTTTGACGATAACACAGTGGAACCGACACAGGCCGCTCGCCCGGTTTGAGCTCTCGTTCTTTGTGGCCGACGTGAGTAAGACATTTAAGCGTGTTAACCCTCGCAAGGCTGCCTGCCCAGACGGCATCCCTAGCCGCGTCCTCAGAGCATGCGCAGACCAGCTGGCTGGAGTGTTTACGGACATATTCATCTCTCCCTATCCCAGTCTGCTGTCCCCATTTGCTTCAAGATGTTCACTATTGTTCCTGTACCCAAGAAAGCAAAGGTAACTGAACTAAATTACTATCACCCACTTCTGTCATCATGAAGTGCGTTGAGAGGCTAGTTAAGGATCATATCCCCTCCACCTTACCTGACACCCTAGACCCACTGCAATTTGCATACCGCCCCAATAGATCCACAGGTGATGCAATCACCATCACACTGCATACTTCCCTATCCCATCTGGACAAGAGGAATAGCTATGTAAGAATGCTGTTTATTAACTACAGCTCAGCCTTCAACACCATAGTACCCTCCAAGCTCATCATTAAGCTCGGGGCCCTGGGTCTGATCCCTGCCCAGTGCAACTGGGTCCTGGACTTCCTGACAGGCCGCCCCCAGGTGGTGAAGGTAGGAAACAACACCACTATGCTGATCCTCTACACAGGGGCCCCACAAGGGTGCGTGCTCAGCCACCTCCTGTGCTCCCTGTTCACCCAGGACTGCATGTCCACGCACGCCTCCAACTCAATCATCAAGTTTGCAGACGACAAAACAATGGTAACCAACAACGACAAGACAGCATACAGGGAGGAGGTGAGGGCCCTGGCAGAATGGTGCCAGGAAAATAGCCTCTCCCTCCACGTCAACAAAACGAAGGAGCTGATTGTGGACTTCAGGAGACATCAGAGGGAGCAACCCCCTATCCACATCGACAGGGCCGCAGTGGAAAAGGTGAAAAGCTTCAAGTTCCTCGGCATACACATCAGTGACATTCTGAAATGGTCCACATACACAGACAGTGTTGTGAAGAAGAAATTAGTCTTGGCCCCTAAGACCCTCACAAACTTTTACAGATGCACCATTGAGAGCATCATGTCAGGCTGTATCACCGCCTGGTACGGCAACTGCACCGTCCGCAACTGAAGTGCTCTCCAGAGGGTTTTGAGGTCAGCACAACGCATCACCGGGAGCCCACTGCCTGCCCTTCAGGACATCTACAGCACCTGGTGTCAAAGGAAAGCCAAGATCATCAAGGACCTCAGCCACCCGAGCCACAGCCGCTTTAACCCGCTATCATCCAGAAGGCGAGGTCAGTACAAGTGCATCAAAACTGGGAACAAAAGACTGAAAAACTGCTTCTATCTCAAGGCCATCAAACTCTTAAATAGCCTTCAATAGGCGGCCTCCACCCAGTACCCTGCCCTGAACTTTAATCACTGTCACCATCCGGCTACCACCCAATTACTCATCCCTGCACCTTAGAGGCTGCTGCCCTATGTACATACTGTACATAGATTTTTATATTGTGTTATTGACTGTACGATTGTTTGTGTGTAACTCTGTGTTGTTGTTTTTGTCGCACTGCTTTCCTATATCTTGGCCAGGTCGCAGTTGTAAATGAGAACTTGTTCTCAACTGGCTTAGCCGGTTAAATTAAGGTGAAATAAAACGTTAACGTAGACATGGAACACTGGCCACTTTAATAATGTTTACATACTGTTTTACCCACTTTAAATGTACAGTATATACTGTATTCTAGTCAAGGCCATCCTATTATACTATTGCGGTTCATATACTACTCTATCCATGTATTCTACAGATATACTATATATTATATCCACATACTGTCCATAATGTCTATACATCCCATCACATATACCGTAGCAGTCAAAAGTTTGGACACACCTACTCATTCCAGGGTTTTTCTTTATTTTTACTATTTTCGACACTGTAGAATAATAATGAAGACATATCTATGAAATAACCCATATGAAATCATGTAGTAACCAAAAAAGTGTTAAACAAATCAAAATATATTTTATATTTGAGATTCTTCATAGTAGACACCCTCTGCTTTGATGTCAGCTGTGCTCCACTCTTGGCATTCTCTCAACCAGCTTCAAGAGGTATTCCTTTGGAATATATTTCAGTTAATAGGTGTGCCTTGTTAAAAGTTCATTTGTGGAATTTCTTTCCTTCTTAATGCGTTTGAGCCAATCAGTTGTGTTGTGACAAGGTAGGGGTGGTATACAGAAGATATCCCTATTTGGTAAAAGACCAAGTCCATATCATAGCAACAGCTCAAATAAGCAAAGAGAAATGACAGTCAATCATTACTTTAAGATGTGAAGGTCATTCAGTATCGAACATTTCAAGAACTTTGAACGTTTCTTTGAGTGCAGTCGCAAAAACCATCAAGCGCTATGATGAAACTGGCTCTCATGAGGACCGCCACAGGACAGGAAGACCCAGAGTTACCTCTGCTGCAGAGGATACGTTCAGTTAACTGCACCTCAGATTGCAGCCAAAATAAACGCTTCACAGAGTTCAAGTAACAGACCCATCTCTACATCAACTGTTTCAGAGGAGACTGCATGAATCAGGCCTTCGTGGTCGAATTGCTGCAAGGAAACCACTACTAAAGAACACCAATAAGAAGAAGAGACTTGGTTGGGCCAAGAAACATGAGCAATGGACATTAGACCGGTGGAAATCTGTCCTTTGGTCTGATGTGATTTTTGGTTCCAACTGCCATGTCTTTGTATGACGCAGAGTAGGTGAACGGATGATCTCCGCATGTGTGGTTCCCACTGTGAAGCATGGAGGAGGAGGTGTGATGATGTGTAAAGATTCTCGCTATTGTTATTTTACTGCTGCTCTTTAACTAGTTGTTACTTTTATTTCTTATTCTTATTTGTATTTTTTAAACTGCATTGTTGGTTAGGGACTTGTAAGTAAGCATTTAACTGCACATGTGACTAATACCATTTGATTTGATGTGGGGGGTGCTTTACTGGTGACTCTGTCAGTGATTTATTTAGAATTCAAGGCAAACTTAACCAGCATGGATACCACAGCATTCTGCAGCAATACGCCATCCCATCTGCTTTGCTCTTAGTAGGACTATCATTTGTTTTTCAACAGGACAATGACCTAAAACACACCTTCAGGCAGTGTAAGGGTTATTTGACCAAGAAGGAGAGTGATGGTGTGCTGTATCAGATGACCTGGCCTCCACAATCTCCCAACCTCAACCTAATTGAGATGGTTTGGGATGAGTTGGACCACAGAGCGATGGAAAAACAGCTAACAAGTGCTCAGCATGTGTGGGAACTTCTTCAAGACTGTTGGAAAAGCATTCCTCATGAAGCTGGTTGAAAGAGTGTGAAAGCTGTCATCAAGGCAAAGGGTTTCTACTTTATAGAATCGCATATAAAATATATTTTGATTTGTTTAACACTTTTTTGGTTACTACATGATTCCATATGTGTTATTTCATAGTTTTGATGTCTTCACTATTATTCTACAATTTAGAAAATAGTAAAAAATAAAGAAAAACCCTTGAATGAGTAGGTGTGTACAAACTTCTGACTGGCACTATATATTATATATATACACATACATATATACATACACACACATACACACAGTATTGATACATAAATACATACACTATATATATAGTTACAAAAGTATGTGGACACCCTTTCAATTTAGTGGATTTGGCTATTTCAGCCACACCCGCTGCTGACAGGTGTATAAATCAAGCACAGAGCCATACAATCTCCATAGACAAACATTGACAGTAGACTAGCCTTTCTGAAGAGCCCTAGTGACTTTCAACATGGCACAGTCATAGGATGCCACCTTTCCAACAATTCAGTTCATTACATTTCTGCCCTGCTAGAGCTGCCCGGTCAACTGTAAGTGCTGTTGTTGTGAAGTGTTGCTCGTAAAAATAGTTTGTCCTCGGTTGCAACGTTCACTGCCGAGTTCCAAACTTCCTCTGGAAGCAACGTCTGGACAAGAACTGTTTGTCGGGAGCTTCATGAAATGGATTTCCATGGTTGAGCAGCCACACATAAGCCTAAGATCATCATGCGCAATGCCAAATTTTGGCTGGAGTGGTGTAAAGCTCCTGGCCATGAGACTTTGGAGAAGTGGAAACACGTTCTCTGGAGTGAGGAATCACGCTTCACCATCTGGTAGTCCGACGGACGAATCTTGGTTTGGCGGATGCCAGGAGAACGTTACCTGCCCGAATACATATTTCCAACTTTAAAGTTTGGTGGAGGAGGAATACTGTTTTTAATGGTTTGGGCTAAGCCCCTTACTTCCAGTGAAGGGAAATCTTAACCCTACATCATACAATGACATTCTAGATGATTCTGTGCTTTCAGCTTTGTGGCAACAGTTTGGGGAAGGCCCTTTCCTGTTTCAGCTTGACAATGTCCCCTGTGCACATAGCGAGGTCCATAGAGAAATGGTTTGTCGAGATCGGTGTGGAAGAACTTGACTGGCCTGCACAGAGCCCTGACCTCAACCCCATCAAACATCTTTAGAATTAATTGGAACGCCGACTGCAAGCCAGGTCTTATCGCCCAACATCAGTGTCCAACCTCACCAATGCTCCTGTGACTGAATGGAAGCAAGTCCCAGCAGCAATGTTCCAACATCTAGTGGAAAGCCTTCCCAGAAGAGTGGTGGCTGTTATAGCTGCAAAGGAAAGACCAACTCTATATTAATGCCCATGATTTTGGAATGAGATGTTCGATGAGCAGGTGTCCACATACTTTTGGTCATGTAGTGTGTATACAGTGCATTCAGAAAGTATTCAGACCCTTTTCCCCTTTTCCACATTTTTTACATTACAGCTTTTTTCTAAAAATGATTAAATACATTTTACATTTTCTCTTTCCCTCATCAATCTACCCACAATACCCCAAAATGACAAAGCGAAAACAGATTTTTAGAATATATAAAATACCTTATTTACATAAGTTTTCAGACCCTTTGCTATGTGACTCGAAATTGAGCTCAGGGTCATCCTGTTTCCATTGATCATCCTTCAGATGTTTCTACAACTTGATTGGGATCCACCTGTGGTAATTTCAATTGGTTGGACATGATTTGGAAAGGCACACACCTGTCTATATGAGGTCCCACAGCTGACAATGCATGTCAGAGCAAAAACCATGGCACGAGGTTGAAGAAATTGTCAGAGAGTGTCGAGACAGGATTGTGTCGAGGCACATATCTGGGGAAGGGTACCCAAACAGTTCTGCAGCATTGAAGGTCACCAAGAACACAGTGGCCTCCATAATTCTTAAATGGAAGAAGTCTGGAACCACCAATATTCTTCCTAGTGCTGGCTGCCAGGCCAAACTTAGCAATCGGGGGAGAAGGCTCTTGGTCAGGGAGGTGGCCAAGAAACCGAGGGTCACTCTGACAGAGCTCCAGATTTCCTCTGTAGAGATGGGAGAAGCTTCCAGAAGCACAACCATCTCTGCAGCACCACCAATCAGGCCTTTATGGTAGAGTGGCCAGACGAAATCCACTCCTCAGTAAAAGGAACATGACAGCCCATTTGGAGTTTGCCAAAAGTACCTAAAGATTCTCAGACAATGAGAAACAAGATTTTCTTTTCTGATGAAACAAAGATTGATCTCTTTGGCCTGAATGCCAAGTGTCATGTCTGGAGGAAACCTGGCACCCTCCCTACGGTGAAGCACGGTGGTGACAGCATCATGCTGTGGGGATGTTTTTCAGCGGCAGGGACTGGGAGACTAGTCAGGATCGAGGGAAAGATGAACGGAGCAAAGTACAGAGAGATCCTTGATGAAAACCTGCTCCAGAGCACTCAGGACCTCAGACTGGGGCGAAGGTTCACCTTCCAACAGGACAACGACCCTAAGCACACATGCAAGACAACGCAGGAATGGCTTCGGGACAAGTCTCTGAATGTCCTTGAGTGGCCCAGCCAGAGCCCGGACTTGAACCCGATCGAACATCTCTAGAGAGACCTGGAAATAGCTGTGCTGCGACGCTCCCCATTTAACCTGACAGAGCTTGAGAGGATTTGCAGAGAATAATTGGAGAAACTCCCCAAATACAGGTGTACCAAGATTGTAGCGTCATGCCCAAGAAGACTTGAGGATGTAATCGCTGCCAAAGGTGCTTCAACAAAGTACTGAGTAAAGGGTCTTAATACTTGTAAATGTGATATTTCAGTTTTTATTTTTAATACATTTGCAAAACATTCAAAAAACCTGTTTTTTCATTGTCATTAAAGGGTACTGTGTGTAGATTGATGAAGGGGAAAAAACCCAATTTTAGAATAAGGCTGTAACATAACAAAATGTGTAAAAGTTGAAGGTGTCTGAATATTTTCCAAATGCACTTTATATATCTTTATTCATTTATTTATTAGTATTCCGGACACCAAATATGTATATATTCCTTAATTCAATGTTACTTTTTGACTTGTGTGTATTGTTAGATATTACTGCATTGTTGGAGCTAGGAACACAAGCTTTTCTCTACACCTGCAATAACATCTGCTAAACATGTGTATGCGACCAATTCAAATCCGATTTGATTGGAGAGAAACACTGACTGTTGGTGCAGTGTATGCCAGGCATATTTAAGAACATTTTATGCTACAGTGCTGCAGTCTGTAGAGAGGGCATCTACTGGCTCTAGAGTCTAGTGTCTTATCTACTGAGTCTGTGTTGACCCCTCTTTGTGGGATAGATCTGCCTGGCAGCCCCTCACTACAGAGTGACCATGTCCACGAGAAACCACTGACCTCTGGAACCACAGGATAGCCACGGGATGGTTTTTCAATACCGTCGATACAGTTTAAACTATTTCTTTGACTTTTTTTTTGTTTTATCAATTGGAATATTTGGTAGCTACTCTTTAAGTAAATACCTACAGTCAACTTTGCAATTCTTTAAGTGATAAAGAAAATTGTGTTGTTCATTTCACCAGTCACATCATTTTTCATTATGAAGCTTACCTGTAGTCCCCAGTCACATGGTGTTTGTTTACAAGCACACAACAACAAGAGACCGAAGCCTTGTCACTCACTGTTGTGCAGCATGCACCAGGTGATCTAGTTACAGTATGGAATTCACTACTATATGTTTTCCTGCTAGATATCATACAACTATTAAGTTAACTATTTCAAATGTGCTAAATGCTCCACAGTTGTGCACTCAAGGTGGGTGTTTCTAATGAACCACTGCTTCAGGGTACAGAGTACAGACTCTGAGAATACCACATCTTGTATGCCCATAGGCTATCACCCCCGGCACTCTATATAGCCAAGCGGCTTTATCCCAAACATGAAGAAATGTAAAGGCAGCAGGTGGGAGAGTCTTTGAAGATGAAACCAGTGCAGAGTCCCTTCCCTCCTCCCTGCAGACGTTGCCTTCTAAAGGCTAAAGCACACTGCTCAAAGCCTAGCTGACATTTGCATGAATCCATCAGCGACGCAACGACAGCACTGACTCTTGGGTCCGTATATTTAGAAAACTATTTGTCATTGAGGATGATGCCTCCCCACATGAAATAATAATACAGTTTACAATAGAATACTAGAGTACATACTGTAGAACTTTGCAATAAACTGTACTATACTGTAGAATACTATGCAACACACTAGTATCCCTCGATCATGTATAGTACTATAGAATGTTGTAGTTTACTGTAGAATACTATAGTAAATACTACAGTATTATCTGCAAAAAAACACCATAGTAGATATTACAGTAACGTCCCTAAAACACTACAGTCTGCAAAAACACGTTTTTAACTATAGTAAATGCTACAGTATTTAATTTGCATATACCCTGCCCATTCCTCTCACCCAAATCGCAATTTGTGTCACACATAAGTGGGAAACCTACAGTGAGGGAAAAAAGTATTTGATCCCCTGCTGATTTTGTATGTTTTCTCACTGACAAAGAAATGATCCGTCTATAATTTTAATATTAGGTTTATTTGAACAGTGAGAGACAGAATAACAACAAAAACAATCCAGAAAAACGCATGTCAAAAATGTTATAAATTGATTTGCATTTTAATGAGGGAAATAAGTATTTGACCCCCCTCCAAAACATGACTTAGTACTTGGTGGCAAAACCCTTGTTGGCTTTCACAGAGGTCAGGACGTGACAATAATACAGTAATGTCTGCAAAAACACTACAGTAAATACTACAGTATACTACAATCCACATCAACAATCAATTAATTACTGTAGTATATACCACAGTTTTATTTTACTACAGTATTTACACCTTCAATATTACAGTCAATATTACAGTGTACTACAGTTAATACTACATGTAATACTATAATATTTTTATATGTGGGTCTGAGAGCTTTCATTCTCAGTTGGTTGTTTTTTCGACACAAGTACCTTTCAAACTCAAAAAAGAATTGATTTGTTTTGTGCTTTTTGTATCCCAATCTAGCTTGCAAGCATATGTTTGCGAGAGTGTGTGCGTGTGTATATATGTGCGCAGGCGTGTGTGTATTTTTGTGAGTGTGTGTGTGTGCATTCGCCTTCGTGTTTGCGAGTGTGTGTAAACAGCATATTGGTTGTTTGGTCCTGGCAGTAAGAACAGCAGCTAGAAGAGGATGGATTGTGCTTGTCTGTCTGCCAGGTGGAGGTTAACTGCAATGGACAAGGCCCTCCAGCATCACCTGCTAGAGGACTGTCTTCATTTCTCCTGCGTCTCTATTCATTTAGACTATTGGGTGAGATGTAGAGGCGTTAAGCATATAACACCCCCACTATCCTTCCATTGTTGGACAGTCAGGGAATAGTACTGCAGTTATTTAAGATAGATAGATAGATAGATAGATAGATAGATAGATAGATAGATAGATAGATAGATAGATAGATAGATAGATAGATAGATAGATAGATAGTAACATACAAAATCTTCCAAGATGTCTGAACTCCTAAGCTTCTAAAAAATAGTTTATATTGCGTTATAAGAGATGACAGTGTCACGCCCTGATCTGTTTCACCGTGTCCTTGTGCTTGTCTTCACACCCTCCAGGTGTTGCACATCTTCCCCACTTATCCTCTGGGTATTTATACCTGTGTTTTCTGTCTGTCTGTGTCAGTTTGTCTTGTAACCTCCTTTTGGATTGTTAGTAAATGTCTTGGACTCTAACCATCTGCCTCCTGTGTCTGCGTCTGGGTCTCGCCTTGTGCCCTCATAAAACGTGCTTTCATCCGCCATTTTCCATTCTGCCTTATTGCCTTTCTTGTTTCCTGTCAAAGTCGCTCTTTTTCCAGCATTTTTTTTATTGATTTCTCTCCTAGCTGCCATTCTTGTTTTTGGGGTGCAGTGTTGTATGTATGATGTAACCGGACCAGGGGCTGGAACCAAAATTATTTTCCAATTGTTTCGTTCTGAACAGAACTACTTTTTATTTTTTCACTGTTCCTACCAGCAAAATAAAGTTCTGAACCCAATTCGAACCAAAAAAAGTTACATCTTATATCATTCCTTCCTGTTCCTTTTTTAACCTGTGAAAACATTTGTTTTACGTTTAGCTCATTAAATGACTCAGTGTGGATAGAGCAGGCAAGCTAGTTGTTTACATGCGTGATGGACAGACGAGTGTAGTTTATGGAGCAAGATGCGACTGACAGGAGGAGGAGGATTGAAGTTTGTTATGACATGCTTTATATGAATTAGGTCCACAGAATTATACCTAGGAGGAGTAGCTTCTGTGGAGGAACTTTGAATGTAGTTTCTAGCTAACAAGCTTGTTGTGCATGTTAGCTAAAAACAAGTCTTAACTTTTTGTAGTTAATATGTCCAACTTCAAACGTGATAACTAGTTGTATAGTATCCTTAACTAGCATTGAAAAAGTGAATCCATTCTTCTCTAGCTAATTAAAAATCACTCTCCCTATCTTCTGAATCACGCTTGTAACATCAGTAGAGTAGCCTGTGCTTCTGAAGGGGGAGGGGCATGTAGCCTAAACATGCACAGGTAAAGATTTTCAGCTTGCCAGCAGACTGTCACGGCAGTTGAAGGATGAGGCCCATCCCAACTCACGCCCTGACCAAACCAAAATAGAGACATAAAAAGGTTCTCGAAGGTTCTCACCCCCCCACCAAGGTGCAAAACAAACCTTGACGCTTAAGGCTATGTGCCATCAAACAAAGTTAACTTCCAACAAACACAGGTGGGAAAAAGGGTACCTAAGTATGGTTCCCAATCAGAGACAACGATAGACAGCTGTCCCTGATTGAGAACCATACCCGGCCAAAACATAGAAATAGAAAATCATAGAAACACAAAACATAGAATGCCCACCCCAACTCACACCCTGACCAAACCAAAATAGGTCAGGGCGTGACACAGACACTGGAATGAGGGCTTTGCATAGACGCTTTGTTGAGTGGGACTATAAAAAGAATGCCTGGAATGTTATTAACCGGTTCCCATGCTTTTAAAATAACAATTCTGTTCCGGAACAGTATGGATCACTTTCATTCAAGGTTCCGTTTTGGTTCTTTGAAACATTTAGTTATTTTCTGGTTTTCGGTTCTGGCCCCTGAACAGAACAGAGGCATATCACTGCTATACACTGTACCAGTCTAGTCCTGGAGCGCTGGTAGAACAAAGCAACACACTTAATAGGTTCAGTCTCATCTGGAGGACCAAAAGAGACTTTCAGGCTCATACAAGAGATCCATATCTACAGCCTGTCTGAGAACCAGCACTGTCAGCTCCTAATAGACCAGAAAACACGACGAGTTGACATTACATTACTCAGTCTCAATATTAAAGAGAAAAAAATCCTCATTAACTACAATACAGCTCCATTTCCTGAAATTCAGCGGTGGAATTGGGAGGGATATGGCTGCTTTTAGAGTAGATGGAAATACAGACTTTATATATTTTGATGTGTTTCGGAATCATTTAGAAGGAGGCTTATACTGTATTTTAGTGATGTGAAGGAATAGTGTGAATCCGTACTCTACCTCCGGTAAGATCTACATGATGCTTTTCTTACTGCACACCAACTATCTCTGCCTCCGGTAGACCTCCAAAAAAGGGCACGATATTGATTTTAAGATTTTCGTTTTTTTCATTTCTTTAGGAACGCAATGGTGGATTTTTTTAGTTTACTCTCTTATTGATTGATGGCAATACCTTTCCCATTGAGCTGAGCCAACTGTCATCTCACTGAAGGAAATATGAGCTTCCCCCACTGTTATAACGCAACTTCGATTTCCTGTTTGTGAGAATGTCAAATATTTACTCACTCTGAACAAGTGTGGATAGGAGCTACTTAGACTCAGCTATCATGTCTTTACTCTCTTCTCAGCCCATATCCAAGAAGACATATTCCTGGCCAATCTTCAGACTTTAACGGGTGCAGCAGGAGTCATGTTTATGGGACGGTTGGTCTGTGGCTCATTATAATGTTGGGACCTCCTGGGAGAAGTGGGGAAAGGGTTAAGTGATGCCAAAGGCCGGGCTAAGGCCACAGGCCACATGATTGTTGCCGGTAAATCACTGGGAAGAAGCAGCCGAGAGAGAGGAGTGACTGTGTTTCAAACTCAAAGTAGACAGCCCCTCGGCCCTAAACCCTCAGCCCTTGAATGACGTTTTACATCGTCACATTCAAGTGTACCTTAAATGTCCCTTGCCCAAGCGAGTGAGAGTGATGATCGGAGAGGCAACGTCCTTGATGGAAATCTTGAAGTTGAGTTTAAAAAAACCTACCTAAAGCTTTTGATGTACATAGTAAGCTAACATATCTAGCTAGCACTCCTGTCAGGTAGCTAGCTACAGTTACCCATAGCTGGCTAGCTAGTCTTATAGTTTGGTGATTTATTCCAACAATTTGACACTTTGCGGCCACAAGAGTTTGACATGTGACTACAGTTTGCATTGAATTGTGGGTCATATCAACCCCGCAAGTGACCAAGTTGTTCACTCGCTCCCTCGAGCTAAATCGAGGTTCGAGGGGGCAACGTTAGTGAATTGGACCTCCACTTAAGATGGCAATCAAACTGCATCTGGTTTCTATGGGGATTCCCCTGAGGGAAAGTGGCTAGTGCAAGGGCTGAAGGGGTAAAAATAATGTGTTTGGACTGCAGCCCGTGTCTACCGGTAGTATGAGGGGAGCTGAAGCATTTTACGCCCCTCTGCCGAGTGTAAAACGCTTTGACCAAAGGCTTATCAGGGGTACACACCGGTTCAGAGTGCCCGGGGGAGGGTGTATCTGTGATCTTGACACTGCTGGACAGGCAGGACTCGGACACCAGGGCCCCTCAGTACCTCCCCTCTGCGACCAATGGGCCTCAGTGTAAAACCACAGGGCCACAAATGTCTTGCCGCGCAGTCATTACCAACTGTGTGAAGTCAATATGCAGGATCACAGTGCAAACTACATGGGTATGGTGTGAATCACAGGATGACAGGGCTACCTGAAAAATCACATTACAAATAGCAAGACCACTGTACAAACAAGCTTTACTGTCCATGCAACACCATCACTGTGCAAACAGCAGGATCAAAAACCAAAGTAAGGTACATGAATAGGGTACAGTCAACAGGTCACACACATTCAGTCAGAGACTCATACATGACAAGATAACAACGTGATCCAAACCCTTTCCTCCTCTTCAATAATCTCACGCAGGGTGTGCGATAGGACAATGGAACACAGTTTAAGCCCACCCAGCAGTCAGGAGGCACATCGTCAGCTTGCCTGCTGTGTTGCTGTGGTTAACCTCTGGAAGTCGTCATCTTGCCCTAAGATCCTTGACGCCTGAGAGTGGGGGTCGTTTTGTGTGCCAGTCCGTCAGTTTGAGGCCTTGCCCTAAGATCCTTGACACCTGAGAGTGGGGGTCGTTTTGTGTGCCAGTCCGTCAGTTAGAGGCCTTGCCCTAAGATCCTTGACGCCTGAGAGTGGGGGTCGTTTTGTGTGCCAGTCCGTCAGTTAGAGGCCTTGCCCTAACTCTGTTAGAAGTGTCGAAGCACACAGAGAAGCCCATTGACTGTGGGTGAATGCAGGCTGGCTCACTGTACTTTACATGCAGACGGTCCTCCCTGCTGCTGTTTTGGACTTTGTGTCTAATAGTTTTCTATGACTTTCTTATCTACTTTTCAGACTGTCATGAAACAAACTCAGTTGACCCCTCATTAGTGTTAATTAGTGTAATGTCTGAAGAGGGCAGTGGAGAAACAGACGATTCAAGTACAAAGGTATTGGGACAGCGCCCATCACTAGGCTATGTAAAATAGCTGTGTGCGTGTTGGTGTGTCCATGGTATATTCTTGGCACCACACCACTGGGCTTCAAAACCGTCAAACCACCGCGGCACACTACTAAAGAGTTCCCCTTCATGTCACCAGGTGGATTCAGGGAAGTAAATGCATATAGAACATGCAGTTACAGAAGAAAAAGCTATTGCAGAAATTGGCCCTGTAAGTCAGTCATATTTATCGTTAAGCACTGAAAGAACAGACCGTATTAAGGTCAGCCTTTAGTGACGTAATTCCATTAAGTAAAACATCTACAGTATTTAAATCTAGTGACTAATTCATAAGAGATGGTTTTCTTCAATTTAGCCTATCACCCAAAGTCAAGCTTTCCTGTTTATCATTGGAAAAACAACACTAGTCATTGTGATGATGAATAAGCATGTCTGATAAGCAGAGGACCCAGTCCTGGTCTCCTGATGTCCTGAACCTATTTCAGCCCATATTACACCCAGGGGTGTTTCTAGGACGTGAAGACATTTGGGGCTTAGCCCAAAGCCAGTAGGGGGGTCCGGGGAAGGAAAATGTTTTGAAAAAGCCAGATGCATGAATTTGATACTCTTTGAAATGAACATCGAGAGATTAGAACATTGAGAGATTAGATCTTTTTCAGGTAACTTGCACCTTCCCACTTGCCAAAGCAGACACTGTCAGTACTCAAATACAATTGCTACTGTGGGTCTCTCTTCTCTGGAACAGTCTCTACACTGGAACACTCTCTACTCTGGAACAGTCTCTACTCTGGAACACTCTCTACTCTGGAACAGTCTCTACACTGGAACAGTCTCTACACTGGAACACTCTCTACTCTGGAACACTCTCTACTCTGGAACAGTCTCTACTCTGGAACACTCTCTACTCTGGAACAGTCTCTACACTGGAACAGTCTCTACACTGGAACACTCTCTACTCTGGAACAGTCTCTACTCTGGAACACTCTCTACTCTGGAACATTCTCTACTCTGGAACACTCTCTACTCTGGAACACTCTGCTCTGGAACATTCTCTACTCTGGCACACTCTCTAATCTGGAACACTCTCTACTCTGGAACACTCTCTCCTCTGGAACACTCTCTACTCTGGAACACTCTCTACTCTGGAACAGTCTCTACTCTGGAACACTCTCTACTCTGGAACACTCTCTACTCTGGAACATCCTCTACTCTGGAACACTCTCTACTCTGGAGCACTCTCTACTCTGGAACACTCTCTACTCTGGAACACTCTCTACTCTGGAACACTCTCTACTCTGGAGCACTCTCTACTCTGGAGCACTCTCTACTCTGGAACACTCTCTACTCTGGAACACTCTCTACTCTGGAACATCCTCTACTCTGGAACATTCTCTACTCTGGAGCACTCTCTACTCTGGAGCACTCTCTACTCTGGAACACTCTCTACTCTGGAACACTCTCTACTCTGGAACATCCTCTACTCTGGAACATTCTCTACTCTGGAGCACTCTCTACTCTGGAACACTCTCTACTCTGGAGCACTCTCTACTCTGGAGCACTCTCTACTCTGGAGCACTCTCTACTCTGGAACACTCTCTACTCTGGAGCAGTCTCTACTCTGGAGCACTCTCTACTCTGGAGCACTCTCTACTCTGGAGCACTCTCTACTCTGGAACACTCTCTACTCTGGAACACTCTCTACTCTGGAGCAGTCTCTACTCTGGAACACTCTCTACTCTGGAGCACTCTCTACTCTGGAGCACTCTCTACTCTGGAGCACTCTCTACTCTGGAACACTCTCTACTCTGGAGCAGTCTCTACTCTGGAGCACTCTCTACTCTGGAGCACTCTCTACTCTGGAGCACTCTCTACTCTGGAACACTCTCTACTCTGGAGCAGTCTCTACTCTGGAGCACTCTTTACTCTGGAGCACTCTCTACTCTGGAACACTCTCTACTCTGTAACACTCTCTACTCTGGAACACTCTCTACTCTGTAACACTCTCTACTCTGGAACACTCTCTACTCTGTAACACTCTCTACTCTGGAACACTCTCTACTCTGTAACACTCTCTACTCTGGAACACTCTCTACTCTGTAGCACTCTCAACTCTGGAACACTCTCAACTCTGGAACACTCTCTACTCTGGAACACTCTCTACTCTGGAACACTCTCTACTCTGAGCACTCTCAACTCTGGAACACTCTCTACTCTGGAGCAGTCTCAACTCTGTAGCACTCTCAACTCTGGAACACTCTCTACTCTGGAGCAGTCTCTACTCTGGAACACTCTCAACTCTGGAACACTCTCTACTCTGGAACACTCTCTACTCTGGAACACTCTCTACTCTGTAGCACTCTCAACTCTGGAACACTCTCAACTCTGGAACACTCTCTACTCTGGAGGACTCTCTACTCTGGAGCAGTCTCTACTCTGGAACACTCTTTACTCTGGAGCACTCTCTACTCTGGAACACTCTCTACTCTGTAGCACTCTCAACTCTGGAACACTCTCAACTCTGGAACACTCTCTACTCTGGAGGACTCTCTACTCTGGAGCAGTCTCTACTCTGGAGCACTCTCTACTCTGGAACACTCTCTACTCTGTAGCACTCTCAACTCTGGAACACTCTCTACTCTGTAGCAGTCTCTACTCTGGAACACTCTCTACTCTGGAACACTCTCTACTCTGGAGGACTCTCTACTCTGGAGCAGTCTCAACTCTGGAACACTCTCAACTCTGGAACACTCTCTACTCTGGAACACTCTCTACTCTGGAACACTCTCTACTCTGTAGCACTCTCAACTCTGGAACACTCTCAACTCTGGAACACTCTCTACTCTGGAGGACTCTCTACTCTGGAGCAGTCTCTACTCTGGAGCACTCTTTACTCTGGAGCACTCTCTACTCTGGAACACTCTCTACTCTGGAGCACTCTCAACTCTGGAACACTCTCAACTCTGGAACACTCTCTACTCTGGAGGACTCTCTACTCTGGAGCAGTCTCTACTCTGGAGCACTCTCTACTCTGGAACACTCTCTACTCTGTAGCACTCTCAACTCTGGAACACTCTCTACTCTGGAGCAGTCTCTACTCTGGAACACTCTCTACTCTGGAACACTCTCTACTCTGGAGGACTCTCTACTCTGGAGCAGTCTCTACTCTGGAGCACTCTTTACTCTGGAGCACTCTCTACTCTGGAACACTCTCTACTCTGTAGCACTCTCAACTCTGGAACACTCTCAACTCTGGAACACTCTCTACTCTGGAGGACTCTCTACTCTGGAGCAGTCTCTACTCTGGAGCACTCTCTACTCTGGAACACTCTCTACTCTGTAGCACTCTCAACTCTGGAACACTCTCCACTCTGGAACACTCTCTACTCTGAAACACTCTCTACTCTGGAGGACTCTCTACTCTGGAGCACTCTCTACTCTGGAAACACTCTCTACTCTGGAACACTCTCTACTCTGGAGCAGTCTCTACTCTGGAGCAGTCTCTACTCTGGAACACTCTCTACTCTGGAACACTCTCTACTCTGGAGCACTCTCTACTCTGGAGCACTCTTTACTCTGGAACACTCTCTACTCTGGAACACTCTCTACTCTGGAACACTCTCTACTCTGGAACACTCTCTACTCTGGAACACTCTCTACTCTGGAACACTCTCTACTCTGGAACACTCTCCACTCTGGAACACTCTCTACTCTGGAGCACTCTCTACTCTGAAACACTCTCTACTCTGGAACACTCTCTACTCTGGAACACTCTCCACTCTGGAACACTCTCTACTCTGGAGCACTCTCTACTCTGAAACACTCTCTACTCTGGAACACTCTCTACTCTGGAACACTCTCCACTCTGGAACACTCTCTACTCTGGAGCACATACATCTACAGTGTATTGCCAAAAACCACTCACCAACGTCAAACAGACTCTGACCTGTCCAATGAGCCAGGCTGATTAAAGAATCCCACAGTACCCAAACACCTTCTCACTCTCACTCTCTCACACACACTGTGCAGTATTTAGAATCCATAGAGCAGCTTTAAGTCTGTGTGATCACCCCTCCCCTGCTTCTCTACATCACTTTCTCTGTGTCGTCTGTTGCTGTCTCTCTCGTCTGCCCTCTTCTGTAGCTGTGTCTTAGTTTACATTTAAGTTTTAATGTCACATGCACAAGTACAGTGAAATGCCTTTCATGCAAACTCAAAACCCAACAATGCAATAATCATTAACAATGTATTACTAGAAAAAAAGAAATAACATGAGAGATAAGAGTAATAAATATGAAATACGCAAAGTAAGCATACTATATACAGAACATATTTGAAAAGTCTACCTCCATCGATCCAGGGATACTGGATCGATAGAGGTAGATATGTATAGGGTAAGGTAACTAGGCATCAGGATATAAGATAAACAGAGTAGCAGCTTATATGATGATTGTATGTGAGTGTGCGGTTGTGTAGAGTCAGTATAAATGTACTGTATGTGCATATTATGTGTGAACAAATGATGGCGCGAGTGTGTGTGTATGTTGGTGTGTCAGTGTGTGTGAGTGTGCATAGAGACTGAAATAAAAGACGCAAGGTAAACTCTGTCCGTGTAGCTATTTTGTTAGCTATTTATCAGTCGTATTCCTTAGTGTCAGACTTGATGCACCGGTACCTCTTGTCGTGTGGCAGCAGAGATAATAGTTTGTGATTTGGGTGGTTGGGGTCTTTAATGATTTTGGGCCTTCTTTTCAGACCGCATGATATAGAGGTCCTGGACGGGAGGGAGGGTACAGCTGTACAACTTTTTTAGGATGTGAGGGCCCATACCAAACCTTTTCAACCTCTTGAGGGGTTTGCGCCTCCTTCACGACTGTGCGTGTGTGTTTGGACCATTTTAAGTCTTCAGGGATTTGGACTCGAGGAACTTACATGACCCGATGTCACAGGAAGGCCAAAAGAATCATCAAGGACAACAATCACCCGAGCCACTGCCTGTTCTCACCACTACCATCCAGAAGGTGAGGTCAGTACAGGTGCATCAAAGCAGGGACCAAGAGACTGAAGAACAGCTCCTATCTCAAGGCCATCAGACTGTTTAATAGCCATCACTAGCCGGCTACCACCCGGTTAGACAACCCTGCACCTCAGAGGCTGCTGCCCTATGTACATAGACATGGAATCACCGGCCACTTTAATAATGGAACAATAGTCGCTTTAATAATGTTTACATACTCTTTCACTAATTTTGTATGTTTATACTGTATTCTACTGTATTTTGGTCAATGCCACTTCGACATTGCTTGTCCAAATATTTATATATTTCTTAATTCCATTATTTTACTTTCAAGATTGTGTGTATACTACTGCACTGTTGTAGCTAGGGAACACAAGCATTTCGCGACAACCCGCAGTAACATCTGCTAAATATTTGTGTGTGACCAATACAATTTGATTTGATTTGGTGACGAGCTTGGAGGGGATAAGGGTGTTGAACGCTGGCTGAGCTGTAGTCAATGAACAGCATTCTCACAGAGGTATTCCTCTTCTCTAAGTGGGTGAGGGCAGTGTGGAGAGCAATTGAGATTACGTCATCGATGGACCTGTTGGGGCGGTATACAAATTGGAGTGGGACTAGGGGGGCTGGGATGGTGGAGTTAATGTGTGCCATAACCAGCCTCTCAAAGCACTTCATGATTACAGAAGTGAATGATACAGGGTGGTAATCATTGTGGCATGAAGCCTTAAGAGTTCTTAGGAACAGGGAGGATTGTGGTCATCTTAAAACATGTGAGGATTACAGACTGGGACAAGGAGAGGTTGAAAATGACTGTGAATATGCCTGCCAGCTGTTCTGCGCACGCTCTTAGAATGCGTCCTGGAATACCGTCGGGGCCCGCGGCCTTAAGTGTTGACCTGATTAAAGACCCTTCTCACGTTGGCATCGGAGAGTAAGATCACACAGTCGGCACTCACACCCGGCTTGATCTTGCTGTCAAACCAAGCATAGAATGCGTTGAGTTGGTCTGGTAGAGAAGCATCGTTGGGCAGATCACGGTTGGGTCTTCCTTTGAAATCCGTAATGGACTGTAACCCCTGTCACATACCCGCGGGTGGTGGAGCCTGTGTAATATGATTCCACATTGTTCCTATATTGGACTTGTTTGATGACTGCGGAGGTCATAGTGGGCCGTCTGGTACTTATTCATGTCCTCTGTGTGCGGTAGCCCTGCTCTTTAGTTTAGCGCCAACCTCTGTGTTAATCCAGGGCTTTTGATTGGAGAAGAATCAACCCCTCACCGTGGGTACAACGTTGCCGATGCATTTTCTGATGAAGCTGTTTCTGATGAAGCTGTTTCTGATGAAGCTGTTTCTGATTAATCTGCTTCTGATGAAGCTGTTTCTGATGAAGCTGTTTCTTAGTATTCTATGTTGCTGTCTCTTGTCTACCTTCATCTCTATTCCTGTCCTGGTTGTAAAAAGTGTACAAGTAAATTCATTGTTTTAATAGTAATTTCACAGGCATTTTTTAGGGCAGCTAGAAGAGATACAGTCTACTATGTGTTCAATCCACCTCTGTTCTCTCTATAGGGCAGCTAGAAGAGATACAGTCTACTATGTGTTCAGTCCACCTCTGTTCTCTCTATAGAGCAGCTAGAAGAGATACAGTCTACTATGTGTTCAATCCACCTCTGTTCTCTCTATAGGGCAGCTAGAAGAGATACAGTCTACTATGTGTTCAATCCACCTCTGTTCTCTCTATAGAGCAGCTAGAAGAGATACAGTCTACTATGTGTTCAATCCACCTCTGTTCTCTCTATAGAGCAGCTAGAAGAGATACAGTCTACTATGTGTTCAGTCCACCTCTGTTCTCTCTATAGAGCAGCTAGAAGAGATACAGTCTACTATGTGTTCAATCCACCTCTGTTCTCTCTATAGGGCAGCTAGAAGAGATACAGTCTACTATGTGTTCAATCCACCTCTGTTCTCTCTATAGAGCAGCTAGAAGAGATACAGTCTACTATGTGTTCAGTCCACCTCTGTTCTCTCTATAGAGCAGCTAGAAGAGATACAGTCTACTATGTGTTCAATCCACCTCTGTTCTCTCTATAGGGCAGCTAGAAGAGATACAGTCTACTATGTGTTCAATCCACCTCTGTTCTCTCTATAGGGCAGCTAGAAGAGATACAGTCTACTATGTGTTCAATCCACCTCTGTTCTCTCTATAGGGCAGCTAGAAGAGATACAGTCTACTATGTGTTCAATCCACCTCTGTTCTCTCTATAGAGCAGCTAGAAGAGATACAGTCTACTATGTGTTCAATCCACCTCTGTTCTCTCTATAGAGCAGCTAGAAGAGATACAGTCTACTATGTGTTCAATCCACCTCTGTTCTCTCTATAGAGCAGCTAGAAGAGATACAGTCTACTATGTGTTCAATCCACCTCTGTTCTCTCTATAGAGCAGCTAGAAGAGATACAGTCTACTATGTGTTCAATCCACCTCTGTTCTCTCTATAGAGCAGCTAGAAGAGATACAGTCTACTATGTGTTCAGTCCACCTCTGTTCTCTCTATAGGGCAGCTAGAAGAGATACAGTCTACTATGTGTTCAGTCCACCTCTGTTCTCTCTATAGGGCAGCTAGAAGAGATACAGTCTACTATGTGTTCAATCCACCTCTGTTCTCTCTATAGGGCAGCTAGAAGAGATACAGTCTACTATGCTGTCCAATCCACCTCTGTTCTCTCTATAGAGCAGCTAGAAGAGATACAGTCTACTATGTGTTCAATCCACCTCTGTTCTCTCTATAGGGCAGCTAGAAGAGATACAGTCTACTATGTGTTCAATCCACCTCTGTTCTCTCTATAGGGCAGCTAGAAGAGATACAGTCTACTATGTGTTCAATCCACCTCTGTTCTCTCTATAGGGCAGCTAGAAGAGATACAGTCTACTATGTGTTCAGTCCACCTCTGTTCTCTCTATAGGGCAGCTAGAAGAGATACAGTCTACTATGTGTTCAATCCACCTCTGTTCTCTCTATAGAGCAGCTAGAAGAGATACAGTCTACTATGTGTTCAATCCACCTCTGTTCTCTCTATAGAGCAGCTAGAAGAGATACAGTCTACTATGTGTTCAGTCCACCTCTGTTCTCTCTATAGGGCAGCTAGAAGAGATACAGTCTACTATGTGTTCAATCCACCTCTGTTCTCTCTATAGGGCAGCTAGAAGATATACAGTCTACTATGTGTTCAGTCCACCTCTGTTCTCTCTATAGAGCAGCTAGAAGAGATACAGTCTACTATGTGTTCAGTCCACCTCTGTTCTCTCTATAGGGCAGCTAGAAGAGATACAGTCTACTATGTGTTCAATCCACCTCTGTTCTCTCTATAGAGCAGCTAGAAGAGATACAGTCTACTATGTGTTCAATCCACCTCTGTTCTCTCTATAGGGCAGCTAGAAGAGATACAGTCTACTATGTGTTCAATCCACCTCTGTTCTCTCTATAGGGCAGCTAGAAGAGATACAGTCTACTATGTGTTCAATCCACCTCTGTTCTCTATAGGGCAGCTAGAAGAGATACAGTCCATGTGTTCAGTCCACCTCTGTTCTCTCTATAGAGCAGCTAGAAGAGATACAGTCTACTATGTGTTCAGTCCACCTCTGTTCTCTCTATAGGGCAGCTAGAAGAGATACAGTCTACTATGTGTTCAATCCACCTCTGTTCTCTCTATAGGGCAGCTAGAAGAGATACAGTCTACTATGTGTTCAATCCACCTCTGTTCTCTCTCCATCTGCCCTCTTCTGTCACTTTCTCTGTGTCTTGTCTGTTGCTGTCTCATGTTTTTGTTTGTTACTGTCTCCTTTGCCTATCCTCTTCTGTTATGGCCTGTTCTGTTCTTCTGGTGTGTCTCTCCATCAAATCCTATTCTTCTGTTGCTGTCTCTGTGTCTTGTCTGGTGTGTCTCTCTCCATCATATCCTATTCTTCTGTTGCTGTCTCTGTCTTGTCTGGTGTGTCTCTCTCCATCATATACTATTCTTCTGTTGCTGTCTCTGTATTGTCTGGTGTGTCTCTCTCCATCATATCCTATTCTTCTGTTGATGTTTTTGTGTCTTGTCTGGTGTGTCTCTCTCCATCATATCCTATTCTTCCGTTGCCGTCTCTGTGACTTGTCTGGTGTGTCTCTCTCCATCACTCTAGTGGTTAGAGTGTTGGACTAGTAACCGAAAGGTTGCAAGTTCAAATCCCCATTCTGAATATCTATATTTGCTCAGTGCTATGATGCAGACCCTGATAGAGTGACAGGCGTTTAGCTGAGTGAAGACATTGACATCTAACCAGTGCTGTAGTGGTGGGGAGGGGTCAAGGGACATGAGTGGTCCACTGCCAATCTCAACCAATCACAGCAGGCCCCGCATCACTCCAGGGGCTTCTTGCAGTGCCTGTTACTGCCTAGTGCAGTATATTGGACTGTTCATTTTTCTCATAGATATTTGTCAGTAGAACATTGTTTTTAATACTGCATAGCACAAGTCCTGTGTGGCTATGGAAACCCATAGACTGAAATGTTAAAAAAAAAAGTTTTACGATCAAAGGTTCAGGGCTGGATCAAAAACATCCCGGGCTGAGGCCCCCGGAAGTCCTGGCCTAAGGACGTCACTGACTACACCTCCTCCTACCTCATCCTTCTACCCCCCCTTTCTCAACGACTACTGTCATCCCTCTCTGGCTTCCCTGGATGTTGTCCCGGGTGATATGCATTAATGCTCTGCTCTGTTCCACTGTTGCATAAGCAGGTCTGCAACCCTTCCCTTAATACCTTACACTCTGTACCTGTCTACCATCTAGCACTGACCCCTCTCTCCACTACCACTGCTGCTCAACTTATGGTGTAGAGGAAGTACAGGAACAAGCATATGCTGAATATCAGAAGGGTTTAGGTACAATAGAAAGCAGTGGAAAGGGAGTGTAGAAAGTGAGCGAGAATACAGCACAGTATCGGAAAAGACTAGCCGATTCACTATCACTATTTGAAGTGTCCAAAAACATAGACAAGCCCAGCTAGTTAGGGACCCATGGGAGAGTGTTTCTCTGTAGCAGACCGCTCAGCTTCGTCTGTGTCGTACCAGCTCCTGCAGAGGAGAGCAATTAGAGAAATTACAATCTGAAAATCTCTTCTGCACCAGAGGGTTCTGCGTCATTAGGCAGCAGAAGGCTGCTGTAGTGTGTGTGTGTATGTGTGTGTGTGTGTGTGTGTGTGTGTGTGTGTGTGTGTGTGTGTGTGTGTGTGTGTGTGTGAGCCAGTCAGTGATCACTAACATTGCCCAGACTTTTTAAAACCCCAACCCGACCTGGGCCCAGTTCCCCAAAAGCATCTTAAGGCTACATTCATCTTAGAACCATAAGATGCTTTTGGGAAACCGGGCCTAGGTCTCCATGGCCACCCTGCCCTCCTGGACACATTCCCTCCACTCGACATTGGCTGGACCTTCTGTATGGATCAAACATGGGTGCCAGTCGGCAGAATTGCAATTGAGAGCTGAGAAATCAGAGAGCGTCTTGATACTGTCCCACCTTATCATTCTAGAGCTATTCTAGGTCTATTGTTGAAAGGTAACCAATCAGATGCTTATTTGTTACAGTACACCACTCATTCAGACAGAGAATGCACAAAAGACCTCCAAGGGATTAAAGACTGTATTGAAAAGAGGCCTTGTCCTTTAGATTGCTATAGTAGCATCCAATAGCTACGTCTGCTTCAGAAGGCCTCTGCTAGTGGAGAATCGAAACTTAACAAAGTAAGCGATGTAATGCCTAACAGTAATGTAATGCTTAACAGTGATGTAATGCCTAACTGTGATGTAATGCCTAGCCGTGATGTAAGGTCTAACAGTAATGTAATGATGATGTGATGTAATGTCTAAGTTTGCAATGCCTAACAGTGATGTAATGTCTAAGTTTGTAATGCCTAACAGTGATGATGTAATGCAATGCCTAAGTTTGTAATGCCTAACTGTGATGTAATGATGATGTGATGTAATGCCTAACAGTGATGTAATGCCTAACAGTGATGTAATGCCTAACAGTGATGTAATGCCTAACAGTGATGTAAAGCCTAACAGTGATGTAATGCCTAACAGTGATGTAATGCCTAACAGTGATGTAAAGCCTAACAGTGATGTAATGATGATGTGATGTAATGCCTAACAGTGATGTAATGCCTAACAGTGATGTTATGACGATGTGATGTAATTTCTAAGTTTGTAATGCCTAACAGTGATGTAAAGCCTAACAGTGATGTAAAGCCTAACAGTGATGTAATGCCTAACAGTGATGTTATGATGATGTGATGTAATTTCTAAGTTTGTAATGCCTAACAGTGATGTAATGATGATGTGATGTAATGCCTAACAGTGATGTAATGCCTAACGGTGATGTAATGCTTTACAGTGATGCAATGCCTAACAGTGCTGTAATGCCTAAGTTTGTAATGCCTAACTGTGATGTAATGATGATGTGGTGTAATGCCTAAGCTTGTAATGCCTAACAGTGATGTCATGCCTAAGTTTATAATGCCTAACTGTGATGTAATGATGATGTGATGTAATGCCTAAGTTTGTAATGCCTAATAGTGATGTAATGGTGATGTAATGCCTAAGCTTGTAATGCCTAACAGTGATGTCATGCCTAAGTTTATAATGCCTAACTGTGATGTAATGATGATATGATGTAATGCCTAAGTTTGTAATGCCTAACTGTGATGTAATGATGATATGATGTAATGCCTAAGTTTATAATGCCTAACTGTGATGTAATGATGATGTGATGTAATGCCTAATAATGCCTAATAGTGATGTAATGGTGATGTAATGCCTGCTTGTAATGCCTAACAGTGATGTCATGCCTAAGTTTATAATGCCTAACTGTGATGTAATGATGATATGATGTAATGCCTAAGTTTGTAATGCCTAACTGTGATGTAATGATGATATGATGTAATGCCTAAGTTTATAATGCCTAACTGTGATGTAATGATGATATGATGTAATGCCTAAGTTTGTAATGCCTAACTGTGATGTAATGATGATATGATGTCATGCCTAAGTTTATAATGCCTAACTGTGATGTAATGATGATATGATGTAATGCCTAAGTTTGTAATGCCTAACTGTGATGTAATGATGATGTGATGTAATGCCTAACAGTTTAACTTTACTTTGGGTTAAGTAAAGCATTCTTGGGGTTTTCCCCCATTTTGCAGCGTACACGTTTTGCCTGAATATGCTGCATGACAGCCTAATGCAATATGGAGTGCTTACTGTCAGAACAACAGGCCTAAATGCAACGACTGGTCATTTTGTTGTGCTCTGGTCCTAAGGCATGCACATATGGGAATGAGCACAGTGAAGTCAACTCTCTGCGTGTGTGTGCAAGTGTGAGTATGTGTGTGTGGGTGGGTGTATGTTTTCAGCCTGCAAAGACAATAAAGTTCCCTCATTGGACAAACGTCAATGTGTTGCGGATATGAGATGAGTAAATGTAGATGAATGATAGATCTTTGTCCCTGTGAACAACTCGGGAAGATTGCTTCTGCTCTCTCTCTCTCTCTCTCTCTCTCTCTCTCTCTCTCCCTCTCTCTCTTGCTCTCTCTCTCCCTCTCTCTCTTGCTCTCTCCCTCTCTCTCTCTCTCTCTTGCT
The DNA here is from genome assembly GCF_018296145.1 of Oncorhynchus tshawytscha. Classification (NCBI taxonomy): domain Eukaryota; kingdom Metazoa; phylum Chordata; class Actinopteri; order Salmoniformes; family Salmonidae; genus Oncorhynchus; species Oncorhynchus tshawytscha. The sequence goes on along the minus strand of NC_056436.1, from coordinate 61,147,944 downwards.
CTCTCTCCCTCTCTCTCTCGCTCTCTCTCTCTCTCCCTCTCTCTCTCGCTCTCTCTCTCTCAATTCAATTTCAATTCAATTCAAGGGCTTTATTGGCATGGGAAACATGTGTTAACATTGCCAAAGCAAGTGAGGTAGACAACATACAAAGCTCTCTCTCTCTCTCTCTCTCTCTCTCTCTCTCTCCCTCTCTCTCTCGCTCTCTCTCTTGCTCTCTCTCTCCCTCTCTCTCTCGCTCTCTCTCCCTTACTTTCTCTCTGTCTCTCTGTCCCTCTCTCTCTTTTCTCTTTTCCTCTTCTCACCTCAGCCATCCCTCTTTCTTCTCTGCCGTAGCCCATAGACATCACCCACTGTTTAAACCTGCCCGTCTCGGTGCTCTTGGCTGATGCATCATCTGTACTTGTCTAAAACATGGAGTCAGGAAGGAAGCAGAACGTACTGCAGTACTGTCGACCTACAGTACCGGAGTGCCAGTGCCACTCACCACAGGCCCCCACTACAGAGATGGGAAACAGACCCCTCCATGCCCTTCTCTGAACTAGTTTATGGCTCTGTAGTACTGCTCAATATAGACAAACTACTGTAGTGTACGTACTGTCATTCCAGGTGCAATGTTTGACGTGACTGAGTTAGCTTAGGTTGGCTAGCTAGCTACAGTAGCAAGAATGTTATACAGCCTGCATAGCAACTATTTTGTTTAGAACAGACAACCAGTCCTTTTGCATAGCAACTACATTAAAAGAACTAGGAAACAGATTTGTCAAGACTATAACGTTTTAATGAAAATATGTAATTCATTGTTATTTTAATATGTTGGTAACCAGGAATTAAAACAAAATATAAAATCATTAAGGCACTTGAGGCTGTGCTGTATATTGTGCCATATGGCTTAATTGTCCAACTGTAGGAGTCAGGCCTCTGGACTGGAAGCTACCGGGGTTGATATACTCAAAGAACCCTTGTCCCAGATACTGTAAGATCTCTGACTATTTCTTACATTTTTCTCTCCCTTTTTCTTTCGAGTCCCTCCCTTTACTCTTTCCCCTCATCATGTTTTGTCATATGTTTAAATTATGTTGTAATTAAGAGTGACAAGGGGCCATTAACTATGGATTAGACAAAATTATATTTCCTCCCATCGGTAGCCATCATACAGCCAGAGGCCTGAAACTCCTCTGATGATTATTCTGGCACTGTCACATGCTATACAGGGACTATTTATGGTTTTCCCCATAACGGAATCATCTCCTCCTCTCTACCCAGTGCCCTTCATCCAGCCCAGACAGTCTGACTCTCTATCCAGTGCCCTTCATCCAGCCCAGACAGTCTGACTCTCTATCCAGTGCCCTCCATCCAGCCCAGACAGTCTGACTCTCTATCCAGTGCCCTCCATCCAGCCCAGACAGTCTGACTCTCTATCCAGTGCCCTCCATCCAGCCCAGACAGTCTGACTCTCTATCCAGTGCCCTCCATCCAGCCCAGACAGTCTGACTCTCTATCCAGTGCCCTCCATCCAGCCCAGACAGACTCTCTATCCAGTGCCCTCCATCTAGTCTGACTCTCTATCCAGTGCCCTCCATCCAGCCCAGACAGTCTGACTCTCTACCCAGTGCCCTCCATCCAGCCCAGATAGTCTGACTCTCTATCCAGTGCCCTTCATCCAGCCCAGACAGTCTGACTCTCTATCCAGTGCCCTCCATCCAGTCCAGACAGTCTGACTCTCCACCCAGTGCCCTCCATCCAGCCCAGACACAATCTGACACTCGTGCCACCAGCACAGACAGAAAGTAGGTATTTCCAGCCCTGACAGTAGTGTGTACAAAACCTGCAACCAGGGCAGAATCCAGGGGCCAGGTGTGGTGTCAGCCAGTTGAGTTGTAGTAAGTCCTGGGGACAGGGAGACACATCTGACACTCTCTCTCTCTCTCTCTCTCTCTCTCTCTCTCTCTCTCTCTCTCTCTCTCTCTGTCTGCCTCTCTCTGTCTGCCTCTCTCTGTCTGCCTCTCTCTGTCTGCCTCTCTCTGTCTGCCTCTCTGTCTGCCTCTCTCTGTCTGCCTCTCTCTGTCTGCCTCATGTCTCCAGTCTGTCCGCTCTGACCTGGGCTGCAGCCATGGGTCTGTTCTGGCCAGCCAGAAGGATAGCACCCTGTCCTGTCTGGCACCTCATGCCTAAATTTGAAATGACATATTGTTGATTTTAATGGGACAATTGCAGTGGGAGGGTTTTATTCAACTTCCAAAATACACACACGCAGGCATGCTCAAATGCGCGCACACACACACACACACAAATATGCACACATACGCACTCCAAATGCATGCACCCACGGGGACACACACAAACACAACCAGGTTATAAGTTGACATTAATGACTTCCGACCTTAAAAAAAATGGAGAAATGGGAAGTAGTGCTGCGGCCGTAATGGAAGTGGGATGAATAGTTAATATGTGTTTCTGGTGAAGACTGGCAGCAGCATACCTGAACACTGAGTGCTAGGCACAGGCTATAGAACAGAGAGGGGGAATTGTTCAAGCATTACGTTATGCAGAGTATGTGACTTGTGTGATTAAGTACAAGCACTCCAAAGTGGCACTCAAATTACATTGAGTCACACACTCTAGGCTGGGGGGATGGAAGTCAAGGGACAGACAGACAGACATCAAATGCAATATTATTTGTCACATACACATGTTTAGCAGATGTTATTGAGGGTGTAGCGAAATGCTTGTGTTTCAGTACAGTAATAGTACAGTAATATCTTACAATTCTCAACAATACACATAATACACACAATCCTAAAAGTTAAAGAATGGAATTAAGGAATATATAAATATTAGGATGAGCAATGTTGGAGTGGTGTTGACTAAAATACAGTAGAATAGAATACAGTATGTACATATGAGATGAGTAAAAATGTAAACATTATTAAAGTGACTAGTGTTACATTATTAAAGTGGCCAGTAATTTCAAGTTTATGTATATTTGGCAGCAGCCTCTAAGGTGCAGGGTTATGTAACTGGGTGGAAGCCACCTAGTGATGGCTATTTAATAGACTGATGGCCTTGCGATAGAAGCTGTTTTTCACTCTCTCGGTCCTAGCTTTGATGCACCTGGACTGACCTCACCCTCTGGATGATAGCGGGGTGAACAGGCAGTGGCTTGGGTGGTTGTTGTCCTTGATGATTTTTTTAGCCGTCGTGTGACATCAGGTGCTGTAGGTGTCCTGGAGGGCAGGTAGTTTGCCCCTGGTGATGCGTTGGGCAGACCGCACCACCCTTTGGAGAGCCCAGTGGTTGCGGGTGGTGCAGTTGTCGTACCAGGCGGCGATACAGCCCAACAGGATGCTCTTAATTGGGCATCTGTAAAAGTTTGTGAGGGTTTTAGGTTCCAAGCCAAATTTCTTCAGCCTCCTGAGGTTGAAGAGGCGCTGTTGTGACTTCTTCACCATGCTGTCTGTGTGGGTGGATTATTTCAGATCGTCGGAGATGTGTACGCCGAGGAACTTGAAGCTTTCCACCTGCTCCACTATGGTCCCATCAATGTGGGCAGGGGCGTACTCCCTCTAATGTTTCTTGAAGTCCAATGTGTTTCCTTGTCACACCCTGGTCAAAGTATTTTGTGTTTATCTTTATGTATTTGGTCAGGCCAGGGTGTGGCATGGGGTTTTTGTAATTGTGGTGTGTTTGTCTTGGGGTTTTGGTGGTGGTATTGGGATTGTAGCTTAGTGGGTTATCTAGCAAAGTCTATGGCTGTCTGGAGTGGTTCTCAATCAAAGGTAGATGCTTATCGTTGTTTCTGATTGGGAACCATATTTAGGCAGCCATATTCTTTGAGTTTGTCGTGGGTGATTGTCCTTAGTGTCCTATGTGTACTCTCGGTTAGTTTGCACTAGATAGGCTGTTTCGGTTTCGATTACGTTTATTGTTTTGTGTAGTGTTTGTGTTTCTTCGTTTGATTAAACATGAATCTAAATCGACACGCTG
>NC_056436.1:61103090-61143860 GCF_018296145.1 Oncorhynchus tshawytscha | reverse complement strand
AGCAGCGTGTTAACAGGCAGGAGCCACAGTCAACAGAGGCAGCAGCAGCAGGAGCAGCAGCAGCTGCAGTGGGAGAGGCTGCACCACCTGGAGAAATGGACATGGGAGGAAGAACTGGACGGTAAAGGACCCTGGGCTCAGCCTGGAGAATATCGCCGCCCCAAGGAAGAACTGAGGCGGCGAAAGCTGAGAGGCGCAGATATGAGGAGGCAGCACGGCGTAGCGGATGGAAGCCTGAGAATTAGCCCCAAAAATTTCTTGGGGGCTCAGGAGAGTGTGGCAGAGTCAGGAGTCAGACCTGAGCCAACTCTCCCTGTTTATCGTGAGGAGCCGAGGAGGAGACCAGAACCAGAGCCGGTGTTGGAGGTGAGCGAAACAGAGACTGTGAAGGAGTTAATGGGGAAATTGGAGGAGAGAGAAATGAGGGAGTTGCTGTGTTGGTGCTTTTTGCATGGAATTCGCCCGACGGAACGTGTTGGGGATTTGATGGCACCTGGGTTAGCGCTCCATACTCTTCCTGAGGTGCGTGTTAGTCGGCTGGTGAAGTTGGTGCCAGCCTCACGCACCCAGGCCTCCTGTGCACATCCCTAGCCTTGCACGTCCTGTGCCAACACTGCTCTCAAGATCTCCAGTACGCCTTCACGGTCTAGCCCATCCTGTGCCACCTTCACACTCCAGTCCTCCGGTAGCAGCTCCCCCGCACCAGGCTTCCTGTGCGTGTCCTCGATCCAGTACCACCAGTTCCAGCACCACGCACCAGGCCTTCAGTGTGCCTCGCCTGTTCAGCGCAGCCAGCGCTTTTCTCCTCTCCTGCGCTGCTGGAGTCTCCCGCCTGTTTAGCGCAGCCAGAGCCTTTCTCCTCTACAGCGCTGCCGGAGTCTCCCGCCTGTTTAGCGCAGCCAGAGCCTTTCTCCTCTACAGCGCTGCCGGAGCCTCCCGCCTGTTCAGCGCAGCCAGAGCCTTCCTCCGACACAGCGCTGCAGGAGTCTCCCGCCTGTTCAGCGCAGCCAGAGCTGCCAGTCTGCATGAAGCAGCCAGAGCTGCCAGTCTGCATGAAGCAGCCAGTCTACATGGAGCAGCCAGAGCTGTCAGTCTGCATGAAGCAGCCAGAGCTGTCAGTCTGCATAGAGCAGCCAGTCTGCATGGAGCTGCCAGTCTGCATGGAGCTGCCAGTCTGCAAGGAGCTGCCAGTCTGCAAGGAGCTGTCAGTCTGCAAGGAGCTGTCAGTCTGCACGGAGCTGTCAGTCTGCACGGAGCTGTCAGTCTGCAAGGAGCTGTCAGTCTGCAAGGAGCTGTCAGTCTGCAAGGAGCTGTCAGTCTGCAAGGAGCTGCCAGTCTGCAAGGAGCTGCCAGTCAGCACGGAGCCGCCAGAGCGGTCAGTCTGTAGAAGCCGCCAGAGCTGTCAGCCTATATGGAGCAGCTAGTGCCGCCAGTCTGCCCAGCGCCGCCAGTGCCCCAAGTCTGCCCAGCGTCGCCAGTCTGCCCAGCATCGCCAGTCTGCCCAGCATCGCCAGTCGGCCCAGCACCGCCAGTCTGCCCAGCACCGCCAGTCTGCCCAGCACCGCCAGTCTGCCCAGCGTCGCCAGTCTGCCCAGCGTCGCCAGTCTGCCCAGCGTCGCCAGTCTGCCCAGCGTCGCCAGTCTGCCCAGCGCCACCAGTCTGCCCAGCACCGCCAGTCTGCCCAGCACCGCCAGTCGGCCCAGCGCCGCCAGTCTGCCCAGCATCGCCAGTCTGCCCAGCGCCGCCAGTCTGCCCAGCGCCGCCAGTCTGCCCAGCACCGCCAGTCTGCCCAGCGCCGCCAGATCTGCCAGTCAACCAGACTCTTCCAGATCTGCCAGTCAACCAGACTCTTCCAGATCCGCCAGTCAGCCGGGATCTGCCAGAACTGCCAGTCAACCAGGATCCGCCAGTCGACCAGGATCCGCCAGTCGGCCAGGATCCGCCAGTCGGCCAGGATCCGCCAGTCTGCCAGGATCCGCCAGTCAGCCAGGATCCACCAGTCAGCCAGGATCCGCCAGTCTGCCAGGATCCACCAGTCAGCCAGGATCCGCCAGAAGTGCCAGTCAGCCAGGATCCGCCAGTCTGCCAGGATCCGCCAGTCAGCCAGGATCCACCAGTCAGCCAGGATCCGCCAGAACTGCCAGTCGGCCAGGATCCGCCAGTCTGCCAGGATCCGCCAGTCTGCCAGGATCCGCCAGTCTGCCAGGATCCGCCAGAACTGCCAGTCGGCCAGGATCTGCCAGTCAGCCAGGATCCGCCAGTCTGCCAGGATCAGTTAGATCCGCCATTCAGCCAGGATCCGCCAGTCTGCCAGGATCCGCCAGTCAGCCAGGATCCACCAGTCAGCCAGGATCCGCCAGAAGTGCCAGTCAGCCAGGATCTGCCGGAACCACCAGCCAGCCAGGATCTGGTAGATCCATCAACCTGCCTGAGCTTCCTATCACTCCTGAGCTTCCTCTCACTCCTGAGCTTCCTCTCACTCTGAGCTTCCTCTCACTCCCGAGCTTCCCTCGGTCCCGAGCTTCCCCTCGGTCCCGAGCTTCCCCTCGGTCCCGAGCTACCTCAGTCCAGTGGGGCCCGTTGTTAGGTTTCCTAGGCCAAGGTTAGCGGCGAGGGTCGCCACTCAAGGGACACTAAGGAGGTGGACTAAGACAATTATGGAGTGGGGTCCACGTCCAGCACCAGAGCCGCCACCGCGGACAGATGACACCAGACCCTCCCCTACAGGTTTAGGTTGTGCGTTCGGGAGTCCGCACCTTAGGGGGTTCTGTCACGCCCTGGTCAAAGTATTTTGTGTTTATCTTTATGTATTTGGTCAGGCCAGGGTGTGGCATGGGGTTTTTGTAATTGTGGTGTGTTTGTCTTGGGGTTTTGGTGGTGGTATTGGGATTGTAGCTTAGTGGGTTATCTAGCAAAGTCTATGGCTGTCTGGAGTGGTTCTCAATCAGAGGCAGATGCTTATCGTTGTCTCTGATTGGGAACCATATTTAGGCAGCCATATTCTTTGAGTTTGTCGTGGGTGATTGTCCTTAGTGTCCTATGTGTACTCTCGGTTAGTTTGCACTAGATAGGCTGTTTCGGTTTCGATTACGTTTATTGTTTTGTGTAGTGTTCGTGTTTCTTCGTTTGATTAAACATGAATCTAAATCGACATGCTGCAGTTTGGTCCGACTCTCCTTCATCACCACTAGAAAACCGTAACATTCCTGATACATTGTCTGTATGGGGGGTTACTATCCTTGCGGAAACCAGAAGTCCTCACAAGAGTAGTAAAACAAAGAAAATTGTGGGCACATTTCGCCGATCCCCACAAGGAAAAAGGAATGGGAATCAATTGTTTGGTCCCCACAAGGATAGTAAAACAAACGTGTGTGTGCTGTGTGTGTGCTGTGTGTGTGCTGTGTGTGTGTTGTGTGTGTGCTGTGTGTGTGCTGTGTGTGTGCTGTGTGTGTGCTGTGTGTGTGCTGTGTGTGTGCTGTGTGTGTGCTGTGTGTGTTGTGTGCGCTGTGTGTGTGCTGTGTGTGTGCTGTGTGTGTACTGTGTGTGTACTGTGTGTGTGCTGTGTGTGCTGTGTGTGCTGTGTGTGTGCTGTGTGTGCTGTGTGTGTGCTGTGTGTGTGCTGTGTGTGTGCTGTGTGTGTGTGTGTGTGTGTGTGTGCTGTGTGTGCTGTGTGTGTGCTGTGTGTGTGCTGTGTGTGTGCTGTGTGTGTTGTGTGTGCTGTGTGTGTGCTGTGTGTGTGCTGTGTGTGTACTGTGTGTGTACTGTGTGTGTGCTGTGTGTGCTGTGTGTGCTGTGTGTGTGCTGTGTGTGTGCTGTGTGTGTGCTGTGTGTGTGCTGTGTGCGTGCTGTGTGTGTGCTGTGTGTGTGCTGTGTGTGTGCTGTGTGTGTGCTGTGTGTGTGCTGTGTGTGTGCTGTGTGTCTGTGCGTGGTAAGTGAAGGCAGCTCTTCTAACTTGCAGATCACCAACTTTTGAAACACAGTGTTTCTTACTTCATTGATGTTCTGAAGTGAATCCTAACTTACAAAAGACATCTCAAAGTGAACCTCTGTTGTTGCACCTACTTCCCTGTAAATCCTGTCTCCAACTAAGTTGAAGAGAACACACGGTTTAGTCGATAAAGCGAGCAGACAACAACTTCAATTAGTGGGTAGCTCGCATAAGAGCTGAACACACACAACCCGGCTCAAAGCCAGTCAACACGCACCCCCCAAATCCCCCATCCAAATGTTCCCTATTAAACACAGCCTTATTTAGACATCACATGGGGGGGGGGGCTGCCTTTGAATGTTTGCCTATGCACTTATTGTGGAGTCGAGTCGCAGCTGAGCGTGACAGAAGTTAATTGAAAAGGAGTGTGTTGTTGAGAAATGGACTACATCGCTTCAGTCACGACTCAGTGCCTTTCCCCTTGTTGTTGACACCACTGAGGATGGATTGACAGGGGAGGCTCCCTGTAGATGAGGGTGGGAGGGGAAGAGATACATCTGAATCAATTGTGGCGGCCATTTTGTGCTGGGCTGTGTAGCATTGGACATTGGGCGTTGGGCAACAGCCTCTGAGCTCAATACATAAACTCAGCAAAAAAAGAAACGTCCCTTTTTCAGGCCCCTGTCTTTCAAAGATAATTTGTAAAAATCCAAGTAACTTCACAGATCTTCATTGTAAAGGGGTTAAACACCGTTTCTTATGCTTGTTCAATGAACCATAAACAATTAATGAACATGCACCTGTTTAAGACACTAACAGCTTACAGACGGTAGGCAATTAAGGTCACAGTTATGAAAACTTAGGACACTAAAGAGGCCTTTTACTGACTCTGAAAAACACCAAAAGAAAGATGCCCAGGGTCCCTGCTAATCTGAGTGAACATGTAAGGAGGCATGAGGACTGCAGATGTGGCCAGGGCAATAAATCGCAATGTCCGTACTGTGAGACGCCTAAGACAGCGCTACGGGAGACAGGATTGGTACATCCGAACATATCACCTGCGGGACAGGTACAGGATGGTAATAACAACTTCCCGAGTTACATCAGGAATGCACAATCCCTCCATCAGTGCTCAGACTGTCCACAATAGGCTGAGAGAGGCTGGACTGAGGGCTTGTAGGCCTGTTGTAAGGCAGGTCCTCACCAAACATCACAGGCAACAACGTCACGTATGGGCACCAACACACCGTCGCTGGACCAGACAGGACTGGCAAAAAGTGCTCTTCACTGATGAATCGCGGTTTTGTCTCACCAGGGGTGATGGTTGGATTCGCGTTTATCGTCGAAGGAATGAGCGTTACACCGAGGCCTGTACTCTGGAGCGGGATCGATTTGGAGCTTGAGGGTCTGTCATGGTCTGGGGCGGTGTGTCACAGCATCATCGGACTGAGCTTGTTGTCATTGCAGGCAATCTCAACGCAGTGCATTACAGGGAAGACACCCTCCTCCCTCATGTGGTACCCATCCTGCAGGCTCATCCTGACATGACCCTCCAGCATTGTTGAATCTTGTCATGTTCATACAAATACTTACACGTTAAGTTTGCTCGTTTGTTCGTTTCTTTTTTTGCTGAGTTTAGTTGTGCTTAAAGGCTAGAAGGCGTGCAGGGAAGGCTGTGTTGTCCATGAATGGAATGACTAATGTCTGAGGAAAATGATTACACCTACACACACTGCTATTGCGTACGTGACTGAACTGTAATCAACACCCCAAAATTTCTAAAATCTCAGAGAAAACCATCATTCAAGAAGTGCCATTTTATTGAGGTTACCATGGGAACAGTAATTTGATGCCGACGATGCAGACCTTTATTCAGATCAGAGCATAGCTTTGCACTAAGCCCCATGATGACACTGCTCGTTGACTGGTTTCATCCCTGCTTGTATTATAGAGCTGTCTGGGGCGCAGCGCCCTAGCATTGGGTTCTGCAGGGTTGCTATAGAACAGGTTGATCCTGGGCCAAATGAGAGTGGCAGTGAGTGGGCCGTCACTGTCTGAGTCATCCTAAACCACAAACTTGCTCTCTCTCTCTCTCTCTCTCTCTCTCTCTCTCTCTCTCTCTCGGTCTGCCTGTTGCACACTGAACAATGCAGGCTTGATACACTCACTGCTGAATGTACTAGAGTTGAACCTGATGTCTGTTGCATCCCAAAAATATACATTTAATAACCCCTCCCTCTTCCCTTCCTCCCTTCCTCCCCAATGTTTTAAACAAATATGTAACTCCTGTTGTAGTTTGTGTAGACCTGCAGTATGCACAGCACAGCCCTCACCCTCATACTGCTTGCTAACAGGCTTCGATGGCTACATCCATGTCACTGCTCCTCCTAATCACCCGCCTCATTCATCTTCCCCAGCCCAGGAAGGAGGGGCGACGGGACAGGCAATGGAATTATTCCCATTTCGAATCATTCATTTCCCCAGGGCAGCACAAATGGGAATATATCCGTTATTAATAATGTGACAGAGGGATCCAAAAACAGCCTCCCAATGACAGAGATGGATGGGAGTAGGTGAGGAGTCAGCCTTTAGCTTAGAGACTATCCACAGGCCGTGCTGTTGGAACATTACTGCAGATGGAAAAATGTTCATATTCTACACCACATTCTACACCTACAATTGCCATGTCTGAATACATTCTAATTAGTATGTACTACGATTAGTAGACCGCATGTAGTTTTAGTAAGTAGTAGGCAAGACGTGAATACCCATACATTCACACCAGTGGGGGCTGCTGAGGGGAGGGAGGACTCATTATAATTCCGGTAATGGAGTCAATGGAATGGTATCAACCACGTGTTTGATGTGTGTGATGTGTTTGATGCCATTCCATTGACTCCATTACCGGAATTATAATGAGCCGTCCTCCCCTCAGCAGCCCCCGCTGATTCACAAACATAGCAAGCACGCACGCACGCACGCACGCACGCACGCACGCACGCACGCACACACACACACACACACACACACACACACACACACACACACACACACACACCTATTTAATAAATTCACGCCGTGCCCTCTGACACCAATATGTACTCAATGCATTGACTCCCTCCACTAGGAATCAGCAGGCTATTCATCTCTTGTACAGTCCAGTATACACTTTCTCCCCAGCCAGAAATAATACGCTGTAATTGGCCACCAGATATCTCAATATGAGTTGTGTCAAACATATGCACATACTCAATACTGTTGATTCATTCTGATGTATTGTGTAAGGGGTTTGCTGTCTTACAGGCTGACAGAAAAATATAATTTTATCCGCTAGTGTGTTTTTCTGTTGTATAGACCGAGGGCAGGGATTGGCAACTCCAGTCCTCGCGGGTAGTAGGGATGTCACACTTCTTCCCCATCCCTAGCAAACAGCTGATTAAACTGATAGCATTTTAAGCTGAATATCATAATTAGTTGATTATTAGAGTCAGGTGTGTTAGCTGGGGCTGGGGAAAAACTGTAACTCCAAATCAGGCCCCCAAGGACTGGAATTGCTCACCCCTCACCCAGTGGATTATTTATCCACTGTTACAGTACAAAATAAGGATTTACTGTAGGATGTGACTTGGCTCAGTGTTATGATAATGTTTTCAATTAACCTTCAATAAACCTGTTTATAAACCTCAATTTATCCACTCAGGCTGCAACCCAGAGTTTGTAAGATTCTGGTTGAATGAAACAGACAAGAGTCCTAGCTTACAATAGTCAAAATGTTTATTCACAAGAGTACTCTGAAGTCCATTATACAAACCCAGTCTTTATAACACACACAAACAAGTTCAAATCTTAAGCTACGCCTTGCTCAGACAGTCGGTGTTTTTCCACTACACAGATGCATTGTTTAATCTGCAACATGTTTCATCATTTTCTGCAAGCCTAGCAGTTTCTCCCGTCCACGGGTGGAGACAGAATGTCCTGTAAGGAACACAGTATTACTCCGTCCCTGGAGGGGGTGCGTCACCTGAGTGGGTTGATTCACTGTTGTGGTCATCCTGTCTGGGTTGGCGCCCCCCCCCTTGGGTTGTGCCGTGGCGGAGATCTTTGTGGGCTATACTCAGCCTTGTCTCAGGATGGTAAGTTGGTGGTTGAAGATATCCCTCTAGTGGTGTGGGGGCTGTGCTTTGGCAAAGTGGGTGGGGTTATATCCTTCCTGTTTGGCCCTGTCCGGGGGTGACCTCGGATGGGGCCACAGTGTCTCCTGACCCCTCCTGTCTCAGCCTCCAGTATTTATGCTGCAGTAGTTTATGTGTCGGGGGCTGGGGTCAGTTTGTTATATCTGGAGTACTTCTCCTGTCCTATTCGGTGTCCTGTGTGAATCTAAGTGTGCGTTCTCTAATTCTCTCCTTCTCTCTTTCTTTCTCTCTCTCGGAGGACCTGAGCCCTAGGACCTGAGCTCCAGGACTACCTGACATGATGACTCCTTGCTGTCCCCAGTCCACCTGGCCATGCTGCTGTTCCAGTTTCAACTGACCTGAGCCCTAGGACCATGCCCCAGGACTACCTGACATGATGACTCCTTGCTGTCCCCAGTCCACCTGGCCATGCTGCTGCTCCAGTTTCAACTTCCACCTGACTGTGCTGCTGCTCCAGTTTCAACTGTTCTGCCTTATTATTATTCGACCATGCTGGTCATTTATGAACATTTGAACATCTTGGCCATGTTCTGTTATAATCTCCACCCGGCACAGCCAGAAGAGGACTGGCCACCCCACATAGCCTGGTTCCTCTCTAGGTTTCTTCCTAGGTTTTGGCCTTTCTAGGGAGTTTTTCCTAGCCACTGTGCTTCTACACCTGCATTGCTTGCTGTTTGGGGTTTTAGGCTGGGTTTCTGTACAGCACTTTGAGATATCAGCTGATGTACGAAGGGCTATATAAATAAATTTGATTTGATTTGATTTGATATTACAACTTGTCTGTCGGTAGCTCCTATTGTAATTTGTTTCCCACTTACATACTAAAAAGGAACAAAAAGTCCTTGTTCTAATTCTGACTAAAACTACGCACATCAGATTATAGTTTTATGATTCTGTAACGGCTTTCCTCCGTCGAAAGAGAGTCGGACCAAAATGCAGCGTGGTTAATTCGATACATGTTTAATGAAGAATAAAACACAATCAATACAAAACAACCAACGGACCGTGAAAACCTATACAGCCGATCTTGTGACAACAAACACAGAGACAGGAACAATCACCCACAAACCCACAGTGAAACCCGGGCTACCTAAATATGGTTCCCAATCAGAAACAACGAGAATCACCTGACTCTGATTGAGAACCGCCTCAGGCAGCCATAGACTATGCTAGACACCCCTACTCAGCCACAATCCCAATACCTACTAAAACCCCAATACAAAAACACAACACAAAATAATCCCATGTCACACCCTGGCCTGACCAAATAAATATATAAACACAAAATACTAAGACCAGGGCGTGACAGATTCAAATAAATTTCAATCAATTAAATGGTTTCAGAGTGGAATTATTTAATCATTATCTTTAAACATATAAATTATTTCATCACTCATTTTATCTTTGTTTTAGTATGGTCAGGGCGTGAGTTGGGTGGGTTGTCTATGTTCGTTTTTCTATAATTTGGGATTTCTGTGTTCGGCCTAATATGGTTCTCAATCAGAGGCAGCTGTCAATCGTTGTTCCTGATTGAGAACCATACTTAGGTAGCCTGGTTTCACTTTTGAGTTGTGGGTGTTTATTTTCCGTGTCAGTGGTTGTGCCACACGGGACTGTTTTGTTTGTGGCGTTTAGTCACGTTTATTGTTTTGTATTTCAGTGTTCATTTTTGATTAAACATTATGGACACTTGCTGCGCATTGGTCCTCCGATCCTTCTCGCTACTCCTCCTCAGAAGAGGAGGACGTAATCCCTTACACTCACACTGTAAGGTTCTCTATCTCAATGCCCATATTGGTGAGAGTTGTAGACCAGCAATATTACACAGATGCATCAGGAGGGTTGTGGTTTTAGCCACACAACAGCCAGGTGTGTCTCCTTGTTCTTGGCTCCTGTTGCCGTGACAGCACCACAGGGCATGCTGAAGATGCCATGGTGATGCAATATCCTCACTGTGTGCCCTTCCACACAGTACTCCCTTCTGCTTAGCCAATCACCATCCACTCACATTAACACACAGACATGGACAGGAAGAGGTATATACAGTTCATGGGCTGACCAAGGTCATTCTTTGTGCACATCCTTTACGGAATGGCCATATCTGAGGGATCTGGCTTGGCTCTAGCCCCGGGCAGAGGGATCTGGCTTGGCTCTAGCCCCGGGCAGAGGGATCTGGCTTGGCTCTAGCCCCGGGCAGAGGGATCTGGCTTGGCTCTAGCCCCGGGCAGAGGGATCTGGCTTTGCTCTAGCCCAGGGCAGATGGATTTGGCTTGGCTCTAGCCCCGGGCAGAGGGATCTGGCTTGGCTCTAGCCCCGGGCAGAGGGATCTGGCTTGGCTCTAGCCCCGGGCAGAGGGATCTGGCTTGGCTCTAGCCCTGGGCAGAGGGATCTGGCTTGGCTCTAGCCCTGGGCAGAGGGATCTGGCTTGGCTCTAGCCCAGGGCAGATGGATCTGGCTTGGCTCTAGCCCCGGGCAGAGGGATCTGGCTTGGCTCTAGCCCTGGGCAGAGGGATCTGGCTTGGCTCTAGCCCTGGGCAGAGGGATCTGGCTTGGCTCTAGCCCAGGGCAGATGGATCTGGCTTGGCTCTAGCCCAGGGCAGATGGATCTGGCTTGGCTCTAGCCCCGGGCAGATGGATCTGGCTTGGCTCTAGCCCAGGGCAGAGGGAGATAGAAATGTGGACCATTGCCTTTATTCCCTTTTCCACCTGTGTCTCTTTGCTCTCCATCTGCTAAGTGTCTTACTCTTGCCCTCAGGTCTGGTAGGTAGATTGATTTAACGACGAGTCCTCTTCTGTCCTCAGAATCAGTAGGGGGGGCAGGAGAGTGCTGAGCAGGTGTGTGTATGTCTGAGAAGAGCTGAGTGGTGTCCTTCCACCAGCAAACCATTTGGGCTGAGTCTCTTCCTCTCACTTAACCACAGCGGATATTATTTATGACAGGAGTGGCGCCACATGGCTACATTTACATTTGAGTCATTTAGCAGATGCTCTGATCCGGAGCGACTTACAGGAGCAATTAGGGTTCAGTGCCTTGCTTGAGAGCATGTCGACAGGTTTTTCACCTAGTTGGCTCGGGTATTCGAACCCTCCCTCCCTCCCTCCCTCTCTTCCTTCCCTCCCCCTCTTCTTTCCCTCTCTCCCTCTCTTCCTTCCCTCCCCCTCTTCTTTCCATCTCTCCCTCTCTTCCTTCCCTCCCCCTCTTCTTTCCCTCTCTCCCTCTCTTCCTTCCCTCCCCCTCTTCTTTCCCTCTCTCCCTCTCTTCCTTCCCTCCCCCTCTTCTTTCCCTCTCTCTCTCTCTTCCTTCCCTCCCCCTCTTCTTTCCCTCCCTCCCCCTCTCTTCCTTCCCTCCCCCTCTTCTTTCCCTCTCTCCCTCTCTTCCTTCCCCTCCCCTCTTCTTTCCCTCTCTCCCTCTCTTCCTTCCCTCCCCCTCTTCTTTCCCTCTCTCCCTCTCTTCCTTCCCTCCCCCTCTTCTTTCCCTCTCTCCCTCTCTTCCTTCCCTCCCCCTCTTCTTTCCCTCTCTCCCTCTCTTCCTTCCTTCCCTCCCCCTCTTCTTTCCCTCTCTCCCTCTCTTCCTTCCCTCCCCCTCTTCTTTCCCTCTCTCCCTCTCTTCCTTCCCTCCCCCTCTTCTTTCCCTCTCGCCCTCTCTTCCTTCCCTCCCCCTCTTCTTTCCCTCTCTCTCTCTCTTCCTTCCTTCCCTGCTTTTGTCTAACCAAGACATGCACTGTTATGTCACTTGATGTTGGAGCCGGCTGAGTTGGGGTGGGCAGCGCCGTTCCTTAAAGTACATTCCATGCATATAGAAACGTTGGAGGAGCGTTTTGGAAACATTTCTAAGTTCCTCTGGAAGCCCTTCAAGTCTATTTGAATATCATTAGTCTGCATCCCCATGAGCCTGGGCTCAGGACCGCATTGTAATCAGCCTTCCTTCCCTCTTCGTTCTCCCCTGGCCTGAGATGTGAATGAGGATGAGAACAAGGCTTACCAACTGAATGAGTGCTACTGATGAAAAATGCAGTGGAAGGCCTCTTTATTTTAAATCCATAAAATTGTAATTAAACACTCCCTGCTTTTCTTCTCGCTCCTTTCCTTTCAGGGATGTTTTCCTGTTCTCTTTACTCGTCACTAGTTAACAAAACTACAAAGTCAATTGAAAATCTGATTTTGAACCTAACCTTAACCACACTGCTAACCTTATGACTAACCCAAACCTTAAACAAAGTTTATTTTGTTACGATAAAATACAATTTTGCATGTCACTAGTTACCACAGCCACAATCTTTCCTCTCATCAAACTTCCTGTCCAAACAGGAAGGTCACATGACCAGGGTGATGACACCAGTGCTACTCTGATGTAATCTTCCACCTTTCACAAGCATGGCCATGCTCTAATTCAAAACCAAGCAGAGAACTGTTGATAAAGCCATGGATGTTTTATCCAATGAATAATTTGAAGTGGGTAAATGGATTGCGTCCCAAGGAACTTAAAAGAGCGGGGTTGGCGCTTTGAGCCACTGTACTGTATACAGAGGCATTTTATAGTGGCCTACTTGTGTCTTGAACAATCCTTTCAACCACAATAGATAGTAGTCTCAAGTATGTGTTCTAGTTCTCAGTATTGCTTGTTATTTTCCTATGTAAAGCGCTTATATTGTATAACACAGGAGGTTGGCGGTACATAATTGGAGAGGACGGGCTCTTGGTAATGGCTGGAGCGGTATCTGTGGAAAGGTATCCAATGCCATTCCATGTACTCCGTTACAGACATTGTTATGAGCTGTCCTCCCCTCAGCAGCCTCCTGTGATGTATAACCATATGGTTTCACAACAAAGAGCATTTCCATGACCTGGTGTTGAGTCCCAATAGCCTGAATATAAAAGCATATATAAGGAATGATGTAATCTCTCCAACGATGTACCCACCAGTGAACAGAGTGACATCACATTAGTGTACTTTACACACGTCAGTGGATTTGGCTTGTTTTGACGTCGTTGCTTGTTTCGTTTCTGCTTGTTCTTTTGCATGAAAAGCCCTTGTGTGCGAACAACAGCGCATGTATTTATTCATTATAGCTCAGCATGTTGTTGCTTTATGGCGTTGACACAACCGGTATGCTGAGACTGTCTTTGAGTGGTTGTGGATTCAGTGGGCTACAGTATGTGTGCTGAAAGGGAGTGATGGAAGAGGGCAGGAGGGAGGGAGTGAAAGAGGAAGGAAAAGGGTGAGGGAGTGAGTGAGTGACCTAGCATGCCACCGAATGAGTGATAGTATATGAGTGAGCAACCGTGCGTGAGTCAGCGTGAGCGTATCTGAGTCCAAGTGTTGGAGTGATTCCCCGCTTTTCGCCGCACCAGCGCGTCTATGTATGTGTGTATGTATGTGTGTGTGTGTATCACCCCTGCCAGACTCCCTCCCGTCAGACCCCCTCCTCTCACTCTTAATGGTTTATTAGGCCTCCTGCGGTGGCTCTCAGGCCCCATGGAGCGAGGCACACTCGAAGTGTGTGGGAATACAAAGCCTGGCCTGTGTCTCTCTGAGAGGGGTCTCTTTGTGACGGGGGGGCCACTGGCTCTGCTGACTGCTGTTGGCCTCATGGTGATTACCCTCCCCAGAGGTACCCCTTATTGTGGGGCCCAAGTGCCGGAGCCTCACCTTTACAAGCCCTCCTGCAGTGCCCCAGCAGGGCTCTGCCACACTCCACCGCCACTGCCGCCAGTCAGTCAGTCAAACCAGACCACGACTTCACCCCGTCAGCTTGTTGAGTGGGCTTCATGCTATCATTTCCACCCTGTTGATCAGGGAGAGCAAACACATGAACAGAGACATTGAGATAGGGGAAGAGACATGTACGAACAGGCACACAAACATCTACTGAGACAGATACAGATACAGACATACCGACACTCATAAGGATATTGAAAGTACTTAAACATTAGAGAGACAGCAGGATCCTGACCTTTCAGGTGCTCAACATGGGAAAAAAAGCCTGTTTAATAAATACTATATGGAAATTCATGACATATCAACAGCCTCTGTAGCAAAACATTTTACAATTTTGAGCATAGGCCTATTTATTTCTGCAACAACACCTGAACTCATCACAAATTGTAAGCAAGCTAGTTAAAGTAATTGCTAAAGATCAAATCAAGTTACATTTTATTAGTCCCATGCGCCAAAAACAACTGGGGTAGACCTTTCAGTGAAATGCTTACCTACGAGCCCCTAACCAACAATGCAGTTTCAAAAAAATACGTATGAGAATAAGAGATAAAAGTAACAAGTAATTAAAGAGCAGCAGTAAAATAACAATAGTGAGACTATATACAGGGGTGGTACCGGGACAGAGTCAATGTGCGGGGGCACAGTTTAGTTGAGGTAATATGTACATGTAGGTAGAGTTATTAAAGTGGCTATGCATAGATGACAACAGAAGGTAGCAGTGGTGTAAAAGAGGGGAGGGGGGGTCAATGCAAATAGTCTGGGTGGCCATTTGACTAGATGTTCAGGAGTCTTATGGCTTGGGGGTAGAAGCTGTTTAGAAGCCTCTTGGACCCAGACTTGGCCCTCCGGTACCACTTGCCATGCGGTGGCAGAGAGAACAGTCTATTACCACCTGGGGGCGGCTCGTCAGGAAGTCCAGGATCCAGTTGCAGAGGGAGGTGTTTAGTCCCAGAGTCCTTAGCTTAGTGATGAGCTTTGAGGGCTCTATGGTGTTGAACGCTGAACTGTAGTCAATGAACAGCACTGACATGGGGAAAGGAGAGTGGGCTATATATCAGCTGATCTGCTAGTTGTCTAGCTCTATTTGCTTTTCTGATTGTGATTGATCTTCAAAGCTCTTGAATAACTTCTTAATATAATATTCATCATCTTTTGACTCATATTATACGGCTGGCTGGCTGGTGGCTTGTGTGGATATTTGAGGATATGGTGGTAATTTAAGGTCTAGACTACCGGTGTTGCTGCTGCTCTGACACACATGTGCAACTCCCAACTGAGGAAGGGATGTTGGGTTGACGGGTCATAGATGCAGCCACTCCTCTCTGTCTCTCTGTCTCTCTCTGCAGCGCAACACTTCCAACCAGACCCAATATTATGATGACGTGAATCAAGTGTTACTCATGTTGTGCTGCTGTTCATATTTAAACTACACTGAACAAATATAGAAACACATCACGCAACAATTTCAGAGATTTGACTGAGTTACAGTTCATGTAAGAAAATCAGTCAATTTAAATACATTCATTAGGCCCTAATCTATGCATTTCACATGACTGGGATTACAGATATGCTTCTGTAAGTCACAGATACCTTTAAAAGAAAAAGTGTGTCCGTGGATCAGAAAACCAGTCAGTATCTGGTGTGACCACCGTTTTCCCCATGCAGCTTGACACATCTCCTTCACAGAGAGTTGATCAGGTTGTTGATTGTGGCCTGTGGAATGTTGTCCCACTCCTCTTCAATGGTTGTGTGAAGTTGCTGGGTATTGGCGGGAACTGGAACAAGCTGTCATACACATCGATCCAGAGCATCTCAAACTTGCTCAATGGGTGACATGTCTGGTGAGTATGCAGGCCATGGAAGAACTGGGACATTTCTAGATGACAGGAATTGTGTACAGATCCTTGCGACATGGAGCCATGCATTATCATGCTGAAACATGAGGTGATGGCGGCGGATGAATGGCATGACAACGGGCTTTAGGATTTCGTCAGTGCTCGGTATCTCTGTGCGTTCAAAATGCCATAGATAAAATACAAGGGTTTCGTTGTCCGTAGTTTATTCCTGCCCATACCATAACCCCACTACCACCATCTGGCACTCTGTTCACAACGTTGACATCATCAAACTGCTCGCCCACATGACGCCATATATCCTGTCTGCAATGTTCCTGGTAGAGTTGAAACTGGGATTCATCTGTGAAGAGCACACTTCTCCAGTGTACCAGTGGCCATCCAAGGTGAACATTTGCCCACTGAATTTGGTTATGATGCCGAACTGCAGTCAGGTCAAGCGTGGCGTGGTTACACATGGTCAGTGGTTGTGAGGCCAGTTGGACGTACTACAAAATTCTCTAAAACGTTGGAGGCGGCTTATGGTAAATGAACATTCAATTCTCTGGCAACAGCTCTTGTGGACATTCCTGCAGTCAACATGCCATTTGCACATCCCTCAAAACTTGATACATCTGTGGCGTTGTGTTGTGTGAGAAAACTGCACAGTTTGTGGCCTTTTATACACAAGGTGCACCTGTGTAATGATCATACTGTTTAATCAGCTTCTTGATATACCACACCTGGATTATATTGGCAAAGGAGAAACGCTCAATAACAGGGATGGAGAAACGCTCAATAACAGCGATGTAAACTAATTTGTGCACAGAATTTGAGAAATAAGCTTTTTGTGCGTGTGGGAATTGACCATTTCTGGAACACATTACATGTTTATATTTTTGGTCAGTGTAGGTAGCTACACTCTGACCATTGACCACATCTCAAGCCATGCATATTTGGACACCGGGGGCACACGTACAGGGCAGACCAACAGGAGCAACCCAGGCTCACGCAAGCTCAGTACAGGGCAGACCAACAGGAGCAACCCAGGCTCACGCAAGCTCAGTACAGGGCAGACCAACAGGAGCAACTAAGGTTTGCGCAAGCTCCGTACAGGACAGACCAACAGGAGCAACCCAGGCTCACGCAAGCTCCATACAGGGCAGACCAACAGGAGCAACTAAGGTTTGCGCAAGCTCCATACAGGGCAGACCAACAGGAGCAACCCAGGTTTGCCAGGCAAGCTCCATACAGGGCAGACCAACAGGAGCAACCCAGGTTTGCGCAAGCTCCATACAGGGCAGACCAACAGGAGCAACCCAGGCTTGCGCAAGCTCCGTACAGGGCAGACCAACAGGAGCAACCCAGGCTCATGCAAGCTCCGTACAGGGCAGACCAACAGGAGCAACCCAGGCTTGCGCAAGCTCCATACAGGGCAGACCAACAGGAGCAACCCAGGCTTGCGCAAGCTCTGTACAGGGCAGACCAACAGGAGCAACCAACGGACGAGGTGGGGGTGGTGAACATGAAGATGTCATGACGACTTGCGGACAGTGAGTTCCGTACAACAATGACAAACTGTATACAAATAATATAGATATTATAACACCACACAAAAGGCCACTTGGCAAGAAATAGAGGACAAAGGAGCAGGTGCTCAGCAGAGGTAGACTCCGATCTGTGGACATGCCTGGCTGACAGTAAACATGAAGAAATAAACACACACACTTCCATCCAATCTGCTGCTCTGCACTAACCTGCATACCAATGACTAAAAACACTTTTGTTCAAATATATGCACTCGCACATGTGCAGACACCCACCACACACCCACCAGCAGAAACTCAAGACATAATACATAATGTATAACACATAACAGACATTCAGAGCACTGAACAAGAACAATGCACACAGAGCACTGAACAAGAGCAATGCACACAGAGCACTGAACAAGAGCAATGCACACAGAGCACTGAACAAGAACAATGAACACAGAGCACTGAACAAGAGCAATGCACACAGAGCACTGAACAAGAGCAATGCACACAGAGCACTGAACAAGAACAATGCACACAGAGCACTGAACAAGAACAATGAACAAGAGCAATGCACACAGAGCACTGAACAAGAACAATGCAAACACAGAGCACTGAACAAGAACAATGCAATGCACACAGAGCACTGAACAAGAACAATACACACAGAGCACTGAACAAGAACAATGAACACAGAGCACTGAACAGCACTGAACAAGAGCAATGCACACAGAGCACTGAACAAGAACAATGCACACAGAGCACTGAACAAGAACAATGCACACAGAGCACTGAACAAGAACAATGCACACAGAGCACTGAACAAGAACAATGAACACAGAGCACTGAACAAGAGCAATGCACACAGAGCACTGAACAAGCAAACAATGCAACACAGAGCACTGAACAAGAACAATGAACAAGAGCAAACACAGAGCACTGAACAAGAACAATGCACACAGAGCACTGAACAAGAGCAATGCACACAGAGCACTGAACAATGAACAGAACTGAACAAGAACAATGCACACAGCACTGAACAATGCAACAGAGCACAACAAGAGCAATGCACACAGAGCACTGAACAAGAACAATGCAACACAGAGCACTGAACAAGAACAATGCACACAGAGCACTGAACAAGAACAATGCACACAGAGCACTGAACAAGAACAATGCACACAGAGCACTGAACAAGAACAATGCACACAGAGCACTGAACAAGAACAATGCACACAGAGCACTGAACAAGAACAATGCACACAGAGCACTGAACAAGAACAATGCACACAGAGCACTGAACAAGAACAATGCACACAGAGCACTGAACAAGAACAATGAACAAGAACACACAGAGCACTGAACAAGAACAATGCACACAGAGCACTGAACAAGAACAATGCACACAGAGCACTGAACAAGAACAACAACAATGCACTGAACAAGAACAAACAAGAACAACAAGAACAACACAGAGCACTGAACAAGAACAATGCACACAGAGCACTGAACAAGAACAATGCACACAGAGCACTGAACAAGAACAATGCACAGACAGAGCACTGAACAAGAACAATGCACACAGAGCACTGAACAAGAACAATGCACACAGAGCACTGAACAAGAACAATGCACACAGAGCACTGAACAAGAACAAACAGAACTGAACAAGAACAATGCACACAGAGCACTGAACAAGAACAATGCACACAGAGCACTGAACAAGAACAATGCACACAGAGCACTGAACAAGAACAATGCACACAGAGCACTGAACAAGAACAATGAACACAGAGCACTGAACAAGAACAATGCACACAGAGCACTGAACAATGAACAGCACTGAACAAGAACAATGCACACAGAGCACTGAACAAGAGCAATGCACACAGAGCACTGAACAAGAACAATGAACACAGAGCACTGAACACAGAGCACTGAACACAGAGCACTAAAAACTTACTTTCTATGATGTGCACTTTATATGATAAACCTGTGTCGAGTTCGTCTCTGAAGCTGGTGTTTGAAGAGGCTCTACCCAAGACCAGACACAGCGGAGGAGGGTTGTAGGCCCGTGTTTCCATCAATCAGGGTCATGCTGCAGGCCAGGCCCCCTGAGGACAGCCCCTGGTGAAGGATTCAACACCCACCATGTACTGTATGTACACTATGCTTCTGGAATAGAAACTGCGGTTGACTCCCTCTCTCTACGAAGAAAGAATTACGGCAGACTACACTATTCCTTTACTATCTTTAATAGTGATGATGTCTGAGGTGGCTCTTCATCAGACAGGGTTTCTGTCTGCGCTAGTAGTGCAGAGGTTGGTTCTCTCTGTACCAGGTAGGGTTTCTGTCTGCGCTAGTAGTGCAGAGGTTGCTTCTCTCTGTACCAGGTAGGGTTTCTGTCTGCGCTAGTAGTGCAGAGGTTGGTTCTCTCTGTACCAGGTAGGGTTTCTGTCTGCGCTAGTAGTGCAGAGGTTGGTTCTCTCTGTACCAGGTAGGGTTTCTGTCTGCGCTAGTAGTGCAGAGGTTGGTTCTCTCTGTACCAGGTAGGGTTTCTGTCTGCGCTAGTAGTGCAGAGGTTGGTTCTCTCTGTACCAGGTAGGGTTTCTGTCTGCGTCAGTAGTGCAGAGGTTGGTTCTCTCTGTACCAGGTAGGGTTTCTGTCTGCGCTAGTAGTGCAGAGGTTGGTTCTCTGTCTGTACCAGGTAGGGTTTCTGTCTGCGCCAGTAGTGCAGAGCTAGTAGTGGTTCTCTCTGTACCAGGTAGGGTTTCTGTCTGCGCCAGTAGTGCAGAGGTTGGTTCTCTCTGTACCAGATAGGGTTTCTGTCTGTGCTAGTAGTGCAGAGGTTGGTTCTCTCTGTACCAGGTAGGGTTTCTGTCTGCGTCAGTAGTGCAGAGGTTGGTTCTCTCTGTACCAGGTAGGGTTTCTGTCTGCGCTAGTATTGCAGAGGTTGGTTCTCTCTGTACCAGATAGGGTTTCTCTCTGCGTCAGTAGTGCAGAGGTTGGTTCTCTCTGTACCAGGTAGGGTTTCTGTCTGCGCCAGTAGTGCAGAGGTTGGTTCTCTCTGTACCAGGTAGGGTTTCTGTGCGTCAGTAGTGTGCTGTACCAGTAGTGCAGAGGTTGGTTCTCTCTGTACCAGATAGGGTTTCTGTCTGCGTCAGTAGTGCAGAGGTTGGTTCTCTCTGTACCAGGTAGGGTTTCTGTCTGCGCAGTAGTGCAGAGGTTGGTTCTCTCTGTACCAGGTAGGGTTTCTGTCTGCGCCAGTAGTGCAGAGGTTGGTAGTCTCTCTGTACCAGGTAGGGTTTCTGTCTGCGCCAGTAGTGCAGAGGTTGGTTCTCTCTGTACCAGGTAGGGTTTCTGTCTGCGTTCTCTCTGTACCAGTAGTGCAGAGGTTGGTTCTCTCTGTACCAGGTAGGGTTTCTGTCTGCGCCAGTAGTGCAGAGGTTGGTTCTCTCTGTACCAGGTAGGGTTTCTGTCTGCGCTAGTAGTGCAGAGGTTGGTTCTCTCTGTACCAGGTAGGTTTCTTCTGTCAGTAGTGCAGAGGTTGGTTCTCTCTGTACCAGATAGTAGTAGCAGAGGTTGGTTCTCTCTGTACCAGGTAGGGTTTCTGTCTGCGCTAGTAGTGCAGAGGTTGGTTCTCTCTGTACCAGGTAGGGTTTCTGTCTGTGCTAGTAGTGCAGAGGTTGGTTCTCTCTGTACCAGATAGGGTTTCTGTCTGCGCCAGTAGTGCAGAGGTTGGTTCTCTCTGTACCAGGTAGGGTTTCTGTCTGCGTCAGTAGTGCAGAGGTTGGTTCTCTCTGTACCAGGTAGGGTTTCTGTCTGCGCCAGTAGTGCAGAGGTTGGTTCTCTCTGTACCAGATAGGGTTTCTGTCTGCGCCAGTAGTGCAGAGGTTGGTTCTCTCTGTACCAGATAGGGTTTCTGTCTGCGCCAGTAGTGCAGAGGTTGGTTCTCTCTGTACCAGATAGGGTTTCTGTCTGCGCCAGTAGTGCAGAGGTCAGGTCTCTCTTCTGTCTGGTTCTCTCTGCCAGTAGTGCAGAGGTTGGTTCTCTCTGTACCAGATAGGGTTTCTCTCTGTGCCAGATAGGGTTTCTCTCTGCGCCAGTAGTGCAGAGGTTGGTTCTCTCTGTACCAGATAGGATTTCTGTCTGCGCCAGTAGTGCAGAGGTCAGGTCTCTCTGTACCAGATAGGGATTCTGTCTGTGCCAGTAGTGCAGAGGTTGGTTCTCTCTGTACCAGATAGGGTTTCTGTCTGTGCCAGTAGTGCAGAGGTTGGTTCTCTCTGTACCAGATAGGGTTTCTGTCTGCGCCAGTAGTGCAGAGGTTGGTTCTCTCGGTACCCAAATGAACCTGGAATATAAGAGCGATAGACGACAAACTCGTTGGCCTCTCATTGGCCAATGTCATCCTGAGCTGTTGCTATAGGAATTGTTTCATTTTACTGCAGGTGATTAGGCATGCATCTGCGGTGTGGTGTCTGCAAGTCCACCACAATCAATAGCCCATCTGAGCGCTGTCTCTGACAAATAGTGCGAAGGGCTACTTTATGTGGAAATCAGTGAAAATGCTGAGAAACGATGCCGACTTGAAAATTGCTCTTTTTTTGTATGTGTGCTGTCGCAGAGTGGCATAACGTCATGATAATGTCTAATTAATTAGGTAATTAATCATGGAATGTAAAATATGGATTTATCTATATTCTACGGTAAACAGGGCACCAACCATCATTTAAGTCGATTGGAAATGCTCTTAGCATGTAGCATAAACCATAGGCCTACTTGTCACAATTACAATCTCAATGTTCTGTAGGGTTCTTTTAATGACAAGTCAGATTCAAAATCTCAGAGACAGTGATATTATTTTATAAAACAAATATTTATTTTAAAAACAAGGTAATACTACGGTACAGGATTCATTAGTCGGTGACAGATTATGTCTGAAATGATAAGCAACGATGAAGTAGTTAGCAAGGGGAAGGGAGAGGACGGGGTAGGAAAAGCAATTATTTCACAACAATTCTAAACGAGACAAAGCAGGTCATTTTATGAGGGAAATGGCTTAAGCAGTATCGAGGTACACAGTTTTACACGCTCACACCAATACGGATTAAACGAGTGAGGAAAGGCTGCATTGAATGTTCTCACGTGGAATTCAGTAGTAGCTCAATCTCTGGTCGGGTTCCCAAACATCCTTTCAAAAAGCAAGGAGGTCATGGGGGTGTTCAGTGCAAATGGACAATGAGGGCGGGGCTGGCACAGCAGGGGGTACACCCAACCCCAGGGAGGAGAGCCCCTTTCCTTAGGGAATGGAATATTCTTCCATTATTGATAGATAAATACTTCGTACAACCGGGAAAGATGGGTCATTTTTCAGGGCATAATGTTCCCTACACAATGATACAAAACATGACATGTTCTCCTTGAATTAGAGATAAGTTAGGGAGAACTCACAATATCATGTAGCATTTCTACAGCACACAATGACCATAGCATGCATCAGTACACTTCTTGCCTCCCAGCCTAGATCCTTATGTAATGGTTTCTCCCAGAAAGCAAGGTTGTTGGTGTTAACAAGAATGTTCACCTGATTCCTTTATGTATGGTCTGGATTCTGTCCATTTAAAGCAGGGCGAGCCATTTGGCGGGCGCCTGCTGTTACGGTGCCGTCCTGGATAGAACGTTAAAAATGTAACGCCATTTATTGGCCCTCTGGAGTGTTATCTTGTAATGAGTGGCTGGGTTGTGTCACGTCTTTTTATCTCTACCGTTGTCATGCCGATGGGCAATAGATGTGTATTGGGTACTGTCTGCCAACTGCCAGGCGTTTGGAATTGGCCTGGTCTTTCGTCAGTGCGACGTCTCTACTGTGCTTTCATTTATCTTGTAGCAATTTGCTTCGCCTTCTCTCCACTCAGCGCTCAGTGTCCCTGTATGGTGACACCGCTGGCGCTAGGAACCATTCGAGAAACTAGAGACCGACTGTGGCAATTGCTTTCTGTTTGGTGGAGTGCATTGGCCTGGCCTTGTCCTTGAACCATGGTCAAATGTGGCCGTGGCTTGTACAAGGACTGGTGTTCCTGCATCATTAATACAACACTCCAGTTCCTTATGCACGTGTCACTGCACAGCAATCGCTTTCCAGTAAACAGGGCATGAGCATGTGTGTGTGTGTGTGTGTGTGTGTGTGTGTGTGTGTGTGTGTGTGTGTGTGTGTGTGTGTGTGTGTGTGTGTGTGTGTGTGTGTGTGTGTGTGTGTGTGTGTCTGTGTGTGTGTGTCTGTGTCTGTGTGTCTGCGTGTGTCCGTGTTAATTTCATCAACAAATACAGTGACTCAAATATTCGTCAAACACCTATTTTTCAGTGACGATTGATAACTGACTAAGTAGACTGAGAAAGAATGTAACCAAATGGGGGAACCAAATGGGGGAAATGGGGGAAATCATTTCAGTTGACTAAAACGAGACAAAAGGATCTCTGTGACTAAAATCTGACTGGGTGGACTGGACAATAGTTTTTTAAGAGATTGAGAGCTTCTCAGTGATACGCACAATTAATATTAGCAGCACAGATGCGCCTCGCCGTTCTGCTCAGCAGTGGGAGGGACTCACCACACCCGGCCTACATCAGCTGGTGAGCTGCAGTGGAGCAAGAGATGAGTGTGGGCAGACAGCTCGCTCAGACTCATTGTGCAGGCGACTCTCTTGCTTCCCCATCATCAGCCTCCTAATGAACTACTCTTCTGCCAGGTTAAGAAACACAAGCCGCTTCACAAAATGATAAACAATAGCAGAATTGAGTTTCACAGTAAAACAGCAGTCCAGCTTTTGTTTTTCTCTCCTTGCAGTATAGCAAAGTAGACTGGCGTTGAATTTGTAGTCTCACTCAACCCTCCCACTTTCCCCACTGCATTTCATAGCCAGATTCCATAGCCAAGTCAACCTCTTTTCCGAGAAAACGGCTTGAGTGATTTACCGTTCAAAAGCCTAATACCGGGCAACGTTTTTATATTTGATTCTATTGTGCATTTTACATTCATAAAGCACAGCCCGGGCTGTACTAAACCTCGGCTACTTGCGGACTGGACTGCTAACCATTTGTTTAGGCTACACCTTGCTCAGTCACGTTACCTCATTAGTTAGCTATAGCTAACAACCTGCAGGGTGTTCAGCAGGACGCAAGGTTTTGGAACGTTCAGATAGAAATATGCTATGTAGAACAAACATGCCTCTCTGACATGTTGAATAAGGAATAACATCAGCTCTTTATGTCATTTATATCTGCAATGTTCAAGAACATTTTGCAACTGAATGTGGCCCTGGTAACATTACCAGTAGCCTACATGCAATCATTTGGTGGCACAAAATCCCTATTGCCACTACACTGTATCTGACTGGTTAGATACCTTTATTTTTGAGTTACTGTGAACCCAGTGACTCAGACTGGAGCACTTGGACTCGAACTCCTGCACAGCGGACTTGGGACTTGATGCGGACTCGAGGTTAAGTGATGCGACTACATCACTGGGTGTAACAGTCATTTGCTCCCATTTAAAGTCATTAAACCCAGTTGTACTTTTGGATATCAGTGTGGATGCGGCCACCAGTGGAATGGTGGTAACAATGGCAACTGGGTGATGGAGGTTCAACACATACTATTTTGCTGCACAATCTAATGATTGTGCTACTCCCTCTCTGTCTGTTGCTCTCTGTCGCTCTCTCTCGCTTTGTCTCTCTCTGTCGCTCTCTCGTTTTGTCTCTTTCTCTCTCTCTCTCTCGCTTTGTCTCTCTCTGTCAGTCGCTCTCTCGTTTTGTCTCTTGCTCTCTGTC
This sequence comes from Oncorhynchus tshawytscha, assembly GCF_018296145.1. Lineage (NCBI taxonomy): Eukaryota > Metazoa > Chordata > Actinopteri > Salmoniformes > Salmonidae > Oncorhynchus > Oncorhynchus tshawytscha. Next base: position 61,118,827 of record NC_056436.1, on the reverse strand, counting down.
GCTCACTATCTCTCTCTGTCTGTCGCTCTCTCTCGCTTTGTCTGTCGCTCTCTCGTTCTCTTTCTCTCTGTTGCGCTCTCTCTCTCTCTGTCTGTCGCTTTCTCTCGCTTTGTCTCTCTGTCTGTCGCTCTCTCGTTGTCTCTTTCTCTCTGTTGCGCTCTGTCGCTGTCGCTCACTCTCTCTCTCCCTCTGTCGCTCTTTCTCTCTGTGGCTTTCTCTCTCTCTGGCGCTCTCTCTCTCTCTCGCTGTCTCACTTCCCTTCTCTCAATTCAATTTAAATTTAAGGGCTTTATTGGCATGGGAAACATATGTTGACATTGCCAAAGCAAGTGAACTAAATCAACAAAAGTGAAATAAAAAATAAAAATGAATACTAAACATTACACTCACAAATTTCTCTCTCTGCACTTGTGTGTCTCTGTTTGTTTTGTATGTAACGTGTAATATCTATGTAGGCCGAATTAGGAATTTATCTGGCCAGATATATATAGATTATATTCTTATATCAAATCAAATTTATTTATATAGCCCTTTGTACATCAGCTGATATCTCAAAGTGCTGTACAGCCTAAAACCCCAAACAGCAAGCAATACAGGTGTAGAAGCACGATGGCTAGGAAAAACTCCCTAGAAAGGCCAAAACCTAGGAAGAAACCTAGAGAGGAACCAGGCTATGTGGGGTGGCCAGTCCTCTTCTGGCTGTGCCGGGTGGAGATTATAACAGAACATGGCCAAGATGTTCAAATGTTCATAAATGACCAGCATGTTCGAATAATAATAAGGCAGAACAGTTGAAACTGGAGCAGCAGCACGGCCAGGTGGACTGGGGACAGCAAGGAGTCATCATGTCAGGTAGTCCTGGGGCATGGTCCTAGGGCTCAGGTCCTCCGAGAGAGAGAAAGAAAGAGAGAAGGAGAGAATTAGAGAACGCACACTTAGATTCACACAGGACACTGAATAGGACAGGAGAAGTACTCCAGATATAACAAACTGACCCTAACCCCCCCCAACACAAACTACTGCAGCATAAATACTGGAGGCTGAGACAGGAGGGGTCAGGAGACACTGTGGCCCCATCCGAGGACACCCCCGGACAGGGCCAAACAGGAAGGATATAACCCCACCCACTTTGCCAAAGCACAGCCCCCACACCACTAGAGGGATATCTTCAACCACCAACTTACCAGCCTGAGACAAGGCTGAGTATAGCCCACAAAGATCTCCGCCATGGCACAACCCAAGGGGGGGGCGCCAACCCAGACAGGATGATCACATCAGTGAATCAACCCACTCAGGTGACACACCCCTTCCAGGGACGACATGAGAGCCCCAGTAAGCCAGTGAGCCCCTGTAATAGGGTTAGAGGCAGAGAATCCCAGTGGAAAGAGGGGAACCGGCCAGGCAGAGACAGCACAGGCGGTGCGTTGCGCCAGAGCCTTTCCGTTCACCTTCCCACTCCTGGGCCAGACTACACTCAATCATATGACCCACTGAAGAGATGAGTCTTCAGTAAAAGACTTAAAGGTTGAGACCGAGTTTGCGTCTCTGACATGGGTAGGCAGACCATTCCATAAAAATGGAGCTCTATAGGAGAAAGCCCTGCCTCCAGCTGTTTGCTTAGAAATTCTAGGGACAATTAGGAGGCCTGCGTCTTGTGACCGTAGCGTACCTGTAGGTATGTACGGCAGGACCAAATCAGAGAGATAGGTAGGAGCAAGCCCATGTAATGCTTTGTAGGTTAGCAGTAAAATATGTTTGTCATATTTCTGCTGTTGGGAAGAGAATACGATGTCATGCATAAAAATGTTGGAATTACCTGGATTTCTGCATAAATTGGTCATAAAATTTGAACTGATCTTCATGTAAGTCACGACAATAGGCAAACACAGTGTGCTTAAACTAATAACACAAATGGTATTTTTCTTGTCTATATTGAATACATCATTTAAACATTCACAGTGTAGGTTGGGAAAGGTATGTGAACCCCTTGGCTAATGACTTCTCCAAAAGCTAATGCGAGTCAGGAGTCAGCTAACCTGGAGTCCAATCAATGAGATTGGAGACGTTGGTTACAGCTGACTTGCCCTGTAAAAACAAAAACTCACAAAATGTGATTTTGCTATTCACAAGAAGCATTGCCTGATGTGAACCATGCCTCAAACAAAAGAGATCTCAGAAGACCTCAGATTAAGAATTGTTGACTTACATAAAGCTGGAAAGGGTTACAAAAGTAGCTCTAAAATCCTGGATGTTCATCAGTCCACGGTAAGCCAAATTGTCTATAAATGGAGAAAGTTCAGCACTGTTGCTACTCTCTAGGAGTGGCCGTCCTGCAAAGATGACTGCAAGAGCACAGTGCAGAATGCTCAAATGTTAAGAAGAATCCTAGAGAGTCAGCTAAAGACTTACAGAAATGTCTGGAACATGCGAACATCTCTGTTGATGAGTCTACAACACGTAAAACACTAAACAAGAATGATGTTCATGGGAGGACACCACGGAAGAAGACACTGCTGTCCAAAAAAAACATTGCTGCACATCTGAAGTTTGCAAAAGTGTACCAGGTGTAACACCTGTCGTCAGAAGGCGTGGACCAAAGCGCAGCGTGAAAAGTGTTCATGATTTCTTTTATTATAAAAAAAAAAAAACACTCAAACAAACCGACCGCGAACAGTTCTGTCAGGTAACAGAAAATAACAACCCACAAAACACAGGTGGGAAAAAGGCTGCCTAAGTATGATTCCCAATCAGAGACAACGATAGACAGCTGCCTCTGATTGGGAACCACACTAGGCCAAAAACAAAGAAATAGAAAACATAGAATGCCCACCCTAATCACACCCTGACCTAACCAAATAGAGAAATATAAAAGCTCTCTAAGGTCAGGGTGTGATACCAGGATGTTCCACAGCGCTTCTGGCAAAATATTATTTGGATAGATTAAACTACATATGAGTTGTTTGGAAGGAACACACAACACTGTGTGGAGAAGAAAAATGAAAGTGACAGCACACCAACACCTCATCCCAACTGTAAAGTATGGTTGAGGGAGCATCATGGTTTGGGGCTGCTTTGCTGCCTCAGGGCCTGGACAGCTTGCTATCATTGACGGAAAAATGAATTCCCACGTTTATCAAGACATTTTATAGGAGAATGTTAGGCTATCTGTCCACCAACGGAAGCTCAACAGAAGTTGGGTGATGCAACAGGACAACGACCCAAAACACAGAAGTAAATCAACAACAGAATGGTTTCAACAGAAGAAAATAGTCCTTCTGGAGTGGCCCAGTCAGAGTCCTGACCTCAACCTGACTGACATGCTGTGGCATGACCTCAAGAGTGCAGTTCACACCAGACATCCCAATAATATTTCTGAACTGAAACAGTTTTGTAGAGAGGAATGGTCCAATATTCCTCCTGACTGACTGCAGGTCTGGTCCACAACTACAGAAAACATTTGGTTGAGGACATTGCTGCCAAAGGAGGGTCAACCAGTTATTAATCCAAAGGTTCACATACTTTTCCCACCCTGCATTGTGAATGTTTACACGATGTGTTCAAGAAAGACATGAAAACATAAAATTGTTTGTCCGTTATTGGTTTGAGGAACTGTATTTGTCTATTGTTGTGACTGAGATGAAGATCAGACCAAATTTTATGACCAATTTATGCAGAAATCCAGGTAATTCCTGTCACGTTCTGACCTTAGTTCTTTTGTTATGTCTTTGTTTTAGTATGGTCAGGGCGTGAGTTGGGTGGGAAGTCTATGTTCTTTTTTCCTATGTTGTGGTTTTGTGTTTGGCCTTGTATGGTTCTCAATCAGAGGCAGGTGTCGTTCGTTGTCTCTGAGAATCATACTTAGGTAGCCTGTGGGTGGTTATTTTCTGTCCTGTGTTTGCTGTTTTTGGTTCAGGAGTGTCCTTTTCATTTATGTCAGCTTACAGTGTGTGTACCGGTGTTGTACCTTTAGGAGTGTTTTACGCCTGTGTTCGGCCTTACCCTCTTTTTGTTCGCTGTTGTTGGTCCGGAATAAATGGTTTTCCGAATCCTCTGCTCTCTGCGCCTGACTCCACACCCATCACTCTTCTAAACCTGACAATTCCAAAGGGTTCACACGCTTGTACATGGAAGTAATTCCTTTCTGTTTACTAAAGGTTAATGATGTGACTAAAATGAAAGGGTTTCCATTCGTTTAAACAATAACTAGACTAAATCATTATTCCCCATTGCCTCTCTTCATGCTCTATCTCGACAGACAGGATATAACTCATCTAATTAAGGATATAACTATAACTAATCAATTACTGCTTCAGGTTTACAAAGAAATACTGTAGGTCTCTGTCTCCTGTCTAATGCGGCTCAGCGATGTTTAGACTTATCTGGGGAAGACTGAGGTCGCAGGTCACTGTGTGATCCTGGGTTATTGCTTTGTAGCTGGCTGTCTGCCTGTCTCTGCTTCTTCTTCTCTTAACTCTAAACACCATCTCAGAGACCACTAAGACAACCGCAGCAACTCTGCTGTTATTACCGTCAGACATCAAAGCCCAACTCGAGCATCTCCCAGATTAATTGTGTGCAATTTTTTTGTGTGTTTGATCCACATATCTACAAAGATTATGGCACAGTTATATATAGTAACACTCAAGAATAGCTTTAAGGATTTTCAATAGCTGTTCATGCTGAGCTGTTTGCTGGCTGTCTAAGGTTTTTGGCTCAAGGGATGAAACAAATGGTTGTGTGAAGCCGTGAAACTGTGAAAGTAGACCTGGTTGTGATTTTAAACAAGCAGAAAACTTTGACACATTGACATACTTAGAATCTCTCTGCACCTACACTACATGGAGGTTCACGGACCAGGAAGGGTACCAACCCGTTGCCCTACTGATCCCCCAGACAGCTTTAACTTCCAGTACTGATTACAGTTTGGGCCTCTGAGGTCTGCATGCTGTTAGGAAACCCATCCCCTCTAGAGAGAGAGAGTGAGAGAGAGAGAGAGTGTGTGTGTGTGTGTGTGTGTGTGTGTGTGTGTGTGTGTGTGTGTGTGTGTGTGTGTGTGTGTGTGTGTGTGTGTGTGTGTGTGTGTGTGTGTGTGTGTGTGTGTGTGCGCACGCGTGCGTGTGAGAACAGGAAATGAACTGTGTGTGTGCCTGCTGCCAGCCGCAGATCCCTACAGACCATTCATTCTAGTGTGATGTGTGTGTTGACAGGGTTGATATGACACATGTACAGACTGGGGAGAAGGCCTGCGTGTGTTCCTGGAAACCGTAGCCAACACCGCTCCATCTGGTGGTGTGTCTAACAGCCAGCTGCCTCCCTCCCACGGGTCCAGCAACTCCAGCCACACAACCGATGCTCTCACCACGCAACCATGGCAACCAGAAACCCCATGACGGCCACATCCTCCTCTCCTCCTCCTCCCCCTCTCTTTCCTTCCTGATCGTCTTCCTTGCCTTCGTTAGTGCTCCTGGTCTAGGAGATCTCGACCCGCGCTCTCGCTCTCGATAGAGAGACATTACTCAACGGACTTTCACTCATGTAGCTCAAAGGCCACATACCCTTAAACCATATTGTATACCCACCCAGCTCCCAGTCACTCCCACCCACACAGCCAACCGCATACACACACACATACACACGCCCTCATTTACAATACCATCTCCCTGAGGTCACGGTGGAGATGAGTCCATCTGTCCACTAAGTGCCCCCAGGCCTTCTCTCTCTTCCTCATCTCCTGTGGTGAAATGGATTATTAGAGCCTCAGCTGCAGAGAGAGTTGCCCCAGGGATTCCTACTTCACCCCAGCCCAGTCTGGTAACCCACGGAGATGCACTCCCTGCCATACACACACACACACACACACATACATACACACACACACACACACACACACACACACACACACACACACACACACACACACACACACACACACACACACACACACACACACACACACACACACACACACACACACACACACACACACACACACACACACTCACACGCTAAATGTAAACACACGCTAAATGTAAACACGCACATGCTACACCCGCGCACACACACCACTCTCTCCCAGCCAAGACACAGTAGGCTCCATAATAGATGATGGACCAGTCAAGCCATGACACCTACAGGAGGACTTGGCTACTCAAACTAGCCCTCAGTTAACACCCTTCGACCACACCGGAGTACTGCCTGATCCATCACTCCCACTGCCGTGCTTCCATTTCAAGCTCCCACAGAAAATGTGTTTTGAAATTAATTATTATTTACAACCGTCTTACTCCGTTTGGCCCCTTGCTACCTTACGTTGTGTGAGTTTGTGTGAGCTGCAGCAAACAAACAACAAAGAATTTTGCTTCTACTCTCTGCCTAACTCTGCTCCCTGCCTAACTCTGCTCCCTGCCTAACTCTGCTCTCTGCCTAACTCTGCTCCCTGCCTAACTCTGCTCTCTGCCTAACTCTGCTCTCCTCTGCCTAACTCTGCTCTCTGCCTAACTCTGCTCTCTGCCTAACTCTGCTCTCTGCCTAACTCTGCTCTCTGCCTAACTCTGCTCTCTGCCTAACTCTGCTCTCTGCCTAACTCTGCTCCTGCCTAACTCTGCTCCCTGCCTAACTCTGCTCTCTGCCTAACTCTGCTCTCTGCCTAACTCTGCTCTCTGCCTAACTCTGCTCTCTGCCTAACTCTGCTCCCTGCCTAACTCTGCTCCCTGCCTAACTCTGCTCTCTGCCTAACTCTGCTCCTGCCTAACTCTGCTCCCTGCCTAACTCTGCTCTCTGCCTAACTCTGCTCCCTGCCTAACTCTGCTCTCTGCCTAACTCTGCTCTCTGCCTAACTCTGCTCTCTGCCTAACTCTGCTCCCTGCCTAAGCTCTGCCTAACTCTGCTCTCTGCCTAACTCTGCTCTCTGCCTAACTCTGCTCTCTGCAAAACACTGCCTAACTCTGCTCCCTGCCTAAAACTCTGCTCTCAGCCTAACTCTGCTCTCTGCCTAACTCTGCTCTCTGCCTAACTCTGCTCTCTGCCTAACTCTGCTCTCTGCCTAACTCTGCTCCCTGCCTAACTCTACTCTCTGCCTAACTCTACTCTCTGCCTAACTCTGCTCTCTGCCTAACTCTGCTCCCTGCCTAAAAAAACTCTGCTCTCTGCCTAGAAGAAATCTGCCTAACTCTGCTCTCTGTCTAACTCTGCTCTCTGCCTAACTCTGGGTAACTCTGCTCTGCCTGAAGGTACTCTACTCTCTGCCTAACTCTGCTCTCTGCCTAATTCTACTTTGTTGGTATTTCTTCTGATTGAAGGGCTATTGTAACTCTGCTCTCTGCCTAACTCTGCTCTGTAACTCTACTCTCTGCCTAACTCTGCTCTCTGCCTAACTACTCTCTGCCTAACTCTACTCTCTGCCTAACTCTGCTCTCTGCCTAACTCTACTCTCTGCCTAACTCTGCTCTCTGCCTAACTCTGCTCTCTGCCTAACTCTACTCTCTGCCTAACTCTGCTCTCTGCCTAACTCTACTCTCTGCCTAACTCTGGTTGCCAGCTCTCTGCCTAACTCTGCTCTCTTAACTCTGCTCCCTGCCTAAACTCTACCTAATAAACTCTGCTCCCTGCCTAACTCTGCTCTCTGCCTAAACACTAGTCTCCCTGTAACTCTGCTCCCTGCCTAATGCCTAACTCTGCTCCCTGCCTAACTCTGCTCCCTGCCTAAACCTGCCTAACTCTGCTCTCTGCCTAACTCTGCTCTCTGCCTAACTCTGCTCCCTGCCTAACTCTGCTCTCTGCCTAACTCTGCTCCCTGCCTAACTCTGCTCCCTGCCTAACTCTGCTCTCTGCCTAACTCTACTCTCTGCCTAACTCTTCTCCCTGCCTAAAATTGACAGCTCCTCGCTTGCTTGTAAGCCTTCATTAAGTCTCTTGCAAAACACTTTTGGGAAAATCAGAAGTTTTGGGAAAGTAGGGCACTGCTGTAAAAAAATAATGATGTCTACTCTGAGAAGAAATTGGTTATGTCATCTCTCCGATATGGGTATGCGCTATGAAGGTACTGCCTTTGTTGGTATTTGTTAGATTGAAGGGCTATTGTGTCTGTGTGTTTGTGTATTCCCTCAGAGGAGGTGGATTGCAGTGTTTGCCTTATAAGCTGCTATTGTTGCCAGCTCGCTCAGAGACGGTTGGCAGGCACTAATGCCTCTTAGTGAAACCTGTATAAACTCTCTGCCTCCAATGTAAACATAGATCTGTATTATGCTAATGCTAGATCAGACCATTCACATGCACAACTCCCACTGCTACCACCAGCCTGCTGTAACTGTATTTATTATCTCTGTCTATTATACTGTTATTATGACTTATCTCTCTGTTATTAGGACTTATCTCTCTATTATTCGGACTTATCTCTCTGCTATTATGCCTTACCTCTCTGCTATTATGACGTATCTAGGCTATTATGACTTATCTCACTGATATTATGACTTATCTCTCTGCTATTATGACTTATCCCTCTGTTATTCTGACTTATCTCTGCTATTATGACTTATCTCACTGATATTATGACTTAGCTCACTGATATTATGACTTCTCTCTGCTATTATGACTTATCTCTGCTATTATGACTTATCTCTCTGCTATTATGACTTATCTATGCTATTATGACTTATCTCACTGATATTATGACTTATCTCTCTGTTATTATGTCTTTTCTCTCTGTTATTATGACTTCCCTATCTGATATTATGACTTATCCCTCTGTTATTATGACTTACCCCTCTGTTATTATGACTTATCTCTGTCTATTATACTGTTATTCTGACTTATCTCTCTGTTATTCTGACTGTCTCTTATAGTGTGTATCAGTGTGTATCACAGACTCCTATGTTGTTATAGCATACTGTCTTTCATCATCTGCTCTTTCCTCAACAAGGACAATAAAATATCTTATCTGACTCTCTAATCATGTTGTGGTAAAACGAGGTGGATTTTGTAGGTGGAAAAAGACAGAAACTAAGAGAAGAGGAGAAGGACAACATGAGTGGTGCTGATGACAATGGTTGTGATGACACTGGGCATGATCATGATGATAATCCTGATGACAACACTGACAATTACATTTCCAATAACATGTAGGGGGCATTGGGGAGTACTAATGTGTTGCCTCGAGCAGGTATGGAGGAGAAAAGCATTCCTCGGGTCCTCAGTGACCACCACTTAGACTGCTGATAGATATTGACAGCCGTTTCATTTGTCCTCTGAGGCTAAGGCTTTTAATGGGGATTTGACCAAGGAATACTCAAGCATACATGTGCATTATTGAGCCTAACCACCAGTCCATTTACAAGGTGGATCAACACCAAAGGACCAGAGAGGGTGGGTAGGGGTTAATGGTGCTGAAGCTATTATCACTAGACCAAAGCGCTCTGTGTATGTATCCGGGAGAGCAATTAGACAGAGAGATCTAATATACAGTATGGAAGAGGACAAAGAAAGTGAGAGATAAAACCAGAGGGAAAATAGAGAGATTAAGCTAGGAAGAAAGGGATAAAGAGAGAGATAAAGCTAGAGAGAAAAGAGAGAGAGAAAGCTAGAGAGAGATAAAGAGATAAAGCTAGAGAGAAAAGAGAGAGAGAAAGCTAGAGAGAGATAAAGAGATAAAGCTAGAGAGAAAAGAGAGAAAGCTAGAGAGAGATAAAGAGATAAAGCTAGAGAGAAAAGAGAGAAAGCTAGAGAGAGATAAAGAGATAAAGCTAGAGAGAAAAGAGAGAGATAAAGAGAACGCTAAAGCTAGAGAAAAAATGACTCTAGAGTGAAGTAGACAAAGAGATAACAGAGAAGTGAAAGATAAACCGAGAAAGGCAGAGCGTCACAGAGATGGATAGACCGATAGAGGAAGATAAAGACAGAGAAGAGAGACAGACAGACAGAGACTGTATGTGCCTGAGGGAGTTGCCAGCTGGGTGTATAAGGGAGGGTCTTGTGAATGGGATGTGATGAATGGAGTGATATCTCTGCCGCAGTCAGGCCCGGCAGGCGTAAAGCAGTCCCCAAACCAAGGACACTTCCATCAGGTTACCCTGCAGACACAACCAATCACCCCATGTTCCCTTAAAGAATAGTTCAATTATTACAAACAGCCAGCCATCGATCAAGTGGAGAATTCCTCTTCAGGGGGATTTGATTCCTTCTTGGTTTTCTTTTGTGCTAGTCTTTTTATTTACTATCTTTCTCTCTTTCCACCTTTCATGTCGTTCTTAGAGCAGCCGTTGAATTTGAGCGGTCAATCTTTCAGCTGCTATTTTTACAGCTCAGTTTGCTTCCAAAGAGCCACCTTGTCATTCCCTCCATTTAGCTTCCTTTTGTTTTTACCTCCATTGTTAATGTATGGTAATTGTACAAGGCAATACCATGGGCTACAACCGCAGGGCACCAATGGATTTTGAGTCGTACGGGAATCCTGTCTAACTCCTTATCCATGTCAATTACCGTACAGCTAGACCTGATATCTGGCAGACCAAACAGTGAGACAGGTATCCAGTTTCTCTGTCTCCACAGGGCCTGTGTTTCTGTGCATAACGCTCCTGGAATGAGATGCTGGTGGGAGGTGTGTTTGGGGCTAGGGTGTGGTGGGGATGGGCGGTTAACTGTTTCTCCTCTGCGTCTGACTGCTGAGTGGATGGGCCCGGGCACAGCTGTCCAAACAGGGGGAACAGAGAAGAGTGCATTTTTTGATGCTGCAGAGACCTCGTGAATATTGGATGTCCCCCCCCCCCATCTACCTGGTTTCCTGTTACTGCCTTGTTGATTGCAGCAGAGTGAGTGCGTCTCTCTCTATGTCTGCCTCAGTGGCTGTTACGTAATGACAGCCCTCCTCCACTGCAGTGAGGCAACAGTCGGGATTCCCTCTTGTACCCAGAACGAAGGAGTGGGGAGGGAGGAGAGGGAGGGAGGAGAGGGAGGGAGGAGAGGGAGGGAGGAGAGGGCGAGGAAGGGACAAAGGGAAGGAGAATGAGTAGAGGAGGACGACAGAGAGGGTGAGAAAAAGGGGAGAATTTGAGCTACAGCAAACCCTTATTTGACCAGTAAATGAAGTAAATAAATGCAAACACCCATTGCGTACCAGCAAATGAATGAGAGAGAAATACAACTGGTCCTCTTCAATCGATGGGGGAAGGGATCCTCTGGAACAAGTGGTGGATAGGCTTTGTCAGTATGGTAAATAAAGAAGGATGATTCATCGTTGCGGTGATGAAATCAAATGTATAGATCAACTGAGGAGAGGGAGGCAATTCAGTGTTTTGTCTTCCTCTTGGGATTATGGCTGGTTTGGTAGAAGGAGGGGTAGACAGAGTGGGAAAGACTAGCCCTACAAAAACAAGTTGAAGTTAAATTGACGTGGCAGTCAAATAGATGCCAGTGAAAATGTGATATTGCTTTGGTTAGCAATATGATAGAGGTTCTTACAGCCAGTCTTAATTCAGTGCTTTTGAAGAATGACAGTATGAACGACGAAGACGTTTCTTCTAACTGAACCAAAGTTCTTAATATCTTGGTTTGATTTCATCAACCTTTTTCCCGGAAACAAGTTCATGAGTGGGTTTGATGTTTTAGGGTCTTGCCCTCGACCATCTCTACAGTTCAATGCAGTTTGTTTGCTGTAGGGTACAGACATTTCAGTGAAACGCTAGAAAGTATCCCACCGTTGTCAAGGTAGTCGTGGTCTCAGCAGCCTTTGGAGGACTCAATCTGTATTCATTTATTTAATAGTGGATGGTGAAGAATGTTTCCTCACATGCTTTTAGGGCCTGGGACACGTGAGCCTCCCAATATGTCCGAAATGAAGATACTGCGCACACAACCACACTCATTATACAGTTGTTCATAATGTACGATGCCCAGAGAGAATTAGGCCAGTCAGAGCCATTCTCCTGGATTATTAGCCAGGGATTATCCATTTATAGAGTGGATTGTCCTCTTAGTCTGGATTATGAGGATGTTTAATCCTACTCTCCTGGCCTGCGCTCGCTGGGGATGTGCGCTCATTCTTTGGCTGCTGGAAGCCTTTTAGGATTTCCGCCCAGTGAGTCAACCAATTAAATTCCACTAGCCATAATGTCCAATGACTTTACCCTGATTATACAACCCCTTGCCAAGGAGGAAGAGGATGATAATGATGTCATTGTTGGCTTAGTGATGGACCGTGCAACGGGCAGCGTCACGGGAACTTGTACACTATGACTTTAGAAGGGGAGATTAGAGTGCCCGCCTGGACATTGTCGCTGAAAGGTCAAGTTGCTTTTGTTGCTGCTCAATATCCACCAAGCAACAGACCAAGGGTCACCTGATTTACCAAAATGGGTCTGGCTTTGAGGAATTTTCATCTTCATTGGGACATTACGCAATTCATTAATTCAACGTGGCCTAATTCTCCCGAGAGTTGAGTTGGGAAGGAAACTAAAGTGGTGTTAGAATTGAATGCTATTATTCAGCATCTTTGATAGGAAAATGACATTTTAGCCAGGGCTGTGTATTAGACGTAATTGCTAGCAGCAAGCAGCTAGTCCTTCCTCTCTGCACTCTGTGTAAGTGATGGGTATTTCATCCGTAGCAGTGAGGCAGAGCTACAGTACTCTCCGTGGGCTGTTGTAAAAGCTGTCCTCTAGTGAACTCACTCACAGCACTGCTGTCTGAATACACAACCTCTCTGAAAACACAATCTCTCTGAAGACACAACCTCTCTGAAGACACAACCTCTCTGAAGACACAACCTCTCTGAAGACACAACCGCTCTGAAGACACAACCGCTCTGAAGACACCAAACTCTCTGAATAAACAACCTCTCTGAATGCACAATCTCTCTGAATACACAACCTCTCTGAATGCACAACCTTTCTGAAGACACAATCTCTCTGAATACACAACCTCTCTGAAGACACAATCTCTCTGAAGACACAACCTCTCTGAAGACACAATCTCTCTGAATACACAACCTCTCTGAATACACAACCTCTCTGAATACACAACCTCTCTGAAGACACAACCTCTCTGAAGACACAACCTCTCTGAAGACACAACCTCTCTGAAGACACAACCTCTCTGAAGACACAACCGCTCTGAAGACACAACCGCTCTGAAGACACAATCTCTCTGAATACACAACCTCTCTGAAGACACAATCTCTCTGAATACACAACCTCTCTGAAGACACAACCTCTGTGAATACACAACCTCTCTGAAGACACAACCTCTCTGAAGACACAACCTCTCTGAAGACACAACCTCTCTGAAGACACAACCTCTCTGAAGACACAACCTCTCTGAAAACACAACCTCTCTGAATACACAACCTCTCTGAATGCACAACCTCTCTGAATAAACAACCTCTCTGAAGACACAATCTCTCTGAAGACACAACCTCTCTGAATAAACAACCTCTCTGAAGACACAATCTCTCTGAATACACAACCTCTCTGAAGACACAACCTCTCTGAAGACACAACCTCTCTGAAGACACAACCTCTCTGAATGCACAACCTCTCTGAATGCACAATCTCTCTGAATACACAACCTCTCTGAATAAACAACCTCTCTGAATGCACAACCTCTCTGAATGCACAATCTCTCTGAAGACACAATCTCTCTGAATACACAACCTCTCTGAATGCACAACCTCTCTGAATGCACAATCTCTCTGAATACACAAACACTTGCGTACCTCTTAGCACTTCCCTCCCAACATGAACCTATCCATGTAATTTCATCCATAATCAAGTGATGAGTGAGCAAACATATCTTTTACAGCACATCTTTTGACTGAAGACCATATAGCATGAAAGAGGGTGCCAGACCTGACTGATAATGGGCTTGCTCACTGAAATCATTCTTTTTCGGACAATCTTATTCTTACCACCTGAAGGAGAAAGACCTCCAGTGTGTTCCACTTCTTTCCCCACCAAATTCCTTCCCTTGTGATCACATTGATCAAGAGCCCATCTTGAGGAGACATATTTGTTTACTCACCTAGTTTCTATTCAGAGTGCAAAGAAAGGTGTCCCTGCAGTGACATCCAGCTGCAGTGTGCCGTGGTCCTGAGAGGGAGGGAAGCGCTACAGTGATGTGTTTTAACATTGGCGGTGTGTGTTATCGCTGAGGTTGGATGTGCGGTGTGTCTTATCAGGCTACTGTGATGTGGTAGTAACAGGAGTGTGAGACTCTCTTTCTCTTTGTCATCTTCTCTGATGAGACTGTTTCACCCATTGCCATGATGGGGCTCACCGAGGAGAGGAGGATGCAAGGGGAGAGAGAGAGAGAGAGAGAGAGAGAGAGAGAGAGAGAGAGAGAGAGAGAGAGAGAGAGAGAGAGAGAGAAACAGAGAGAGAGAAACAGAGAGAGAGAAACAGAGAGAGAGAGAAACAGAGAGAGAGAGAAACAGAGAGAGAGAGAGAAGGATGAGGAGATAAAGAGATTGGGAGAGGCAGCGAGATGGAGGGGGATACCCAGGCTAGACCCAGGCTATTACCTCACTTTAAAGTTGTGTACATCGGGCAGAATGGAATGGCTGGTCCTTTAAATATAATCGAGTTTTTACAGTGGTGCGTTTTATCAGTTCACCAGTTCTGCACGGAAGACTTGTGTTTTATGTATGAACATCAGAGCAAAACCGCACCACAGGGAATGACTACTTCCATCTTGTTGACTGTCTGTCTTTTTGTTAATACTGCGAACAGGACACAATAACCAGTCACATGCCACTCATCTTTCCATTTCGTTGTGAAGTTGCACAGTGTTTGTCTTTCTTTTTCCTCATTCAACCTTTCTCTCTCATGTCCTCCCCTCTCTTTCTCTCTCCCTGTCCTCCCCTCTCTTTCTCTCTCCCTGTCCTCCCCTCTCTTTCTCTCTCCCTGTCCTCCCCTCTCTTTCTCTCTCCCTGTCCTCCCCTCTCTTTCTCTCTCCCTGTCCTCCCTCTCTTTCTCTCTCCTGTCCTCCCCTCTCTTTCTCTCTCCCTGTCCTCCCCTCTCTTTCTCTCTCCCTGTCCTCCCCTCTCTTTCTCCTCCCTGTCCTCCCCTCTCTTTCTCTCTCCCTGTCCTCCCCTCTCTTTCTCTCTCCCTGCCTCCCCTCTCTTTCTCTCTCTCCCTGTCCTCCCCCCTCTCTTTCTCTCTCCCTGTCCTCCCCTCTCTTTCTCTCTCCCTGTCCTCCCTCTCTTTCTCTCTCCTGTCCTCCCCCTCTCTTTCTCTCTCCTGTCCTCCCCTCTCTTTCTCTTTCTCTCCTGTCCTCCCCCTCCTCTCTTTCTCTCTCCCTGTCCTCTCTCTCCCTGTCCTCCCCTCTCTTTCTCTCCTGTCCTCCCCTCTCTTTCTCTCTCCTGTCCTCCCCTCTCTTTTCTCTCCCTGTCCTCCCCTCTCTTTCTCTCTCCTGTCCTCCCCTCTCTTTCTCTCTCCTGTCCTCCCCTCTCTTTCTCTCTCCCTGTCCTCCCCTCTCTTTCTCTCTCCCTGTCCTCCCCTCTCTTTCTTCTCTCTCCCTCCTGTCCTCTGTCCCTCTCTTTCTCTCTCCCTGTCCTCCCCTCTCTTTCTCTCTCCCCTCCCCTCTTTCTCTCTCCTGGCCTCCCCTCTCTTTCTCTCTCCTGTCCTCCCCTCTTTCTCTCCTCCCTGTCCTCCCCTCTCTTTCTCTCTCCTGTCCCCCTCTCTTTCTCTCTCCTGTCCTCCTCCCCTCTCTTTCTCTCTCCCTGTCCTCCCCTCTCTTTCTCTCTCCCTGTC